>NC_053420.1:31939544-32174544 GCF_016859285.1 Xiphias gladius
GCGCCTGGTTTTGGTGAGGCTGAAGCCACCCTCATCCACATAAATATATTCATGGAGAACTGCGTGAGCATCCATCTCCAATATACTCTGTAACATTCAAAAGAATATACAGATCAGTAAATATGGTACAGCCCAATGCTCTGGCTCTGTATCTGGAAGTTTGAAGTATTGGAAGTAATGTCTCATACATACCTCCACATAGTCTTGTCGCAGATCTTTCACTCAGTCAGAGTTTCTCTCAAATGGCACCGTGTACAGTTGTTTCATTCTCAATAGGTGCTGCTGGAGGACACATCGCCAAAACGATTGGGCTCTTAGTCCAGCCTCCCTCATAGTTAACCCATGGTTGATCACGTTGTCAGTAAGCGTAGCCCTAATCTCATTAGAGACAGCTCTCCTTCCTTCTCTTATTACCCCTCCTCCTCTTCCTCATCCTTCTTGTCCTCTTCCAACTCTTCCTCCTAAAACTTGCTCTTGTCCTCATTGTCAACCCCTGCCTCCCCTTCCAACTACCCTCGCTCTCCCTGCAATGTTCGAATCCATTGTTCTAAACAGGTAATCTGACTTTTGCCCTATTTATAGGCATAGCTCTAGGGATTGCGGTGATTGGTTAGTGATAAATTAAGCAATTAGTGTTTGCACCTGTGAGAAGTGGGTGTGAGACAATGGTGAATAAGTGTAGCATTTTGATTGGTTGCGTTTGGAAAAGGCAAGCAAGTTATAGAATTGTGTCTAGTGTTTTGCAAAAATTGTGTTATTAAACTGAAAACTGAGTGAAAAGTCCAAGAATTAGCTATAGTTTTGCAGACGTAGTGTGATTTTTGCTCTTTGAGTGACAGAGTTTCAGAAATCGTGTGACATGTAAAGACTTCTTGTGTAAGCAGTTTGCAATACAGCACACATCCCATATGTTATGAGACTTAATGGTTGCTGTAAGCATTCTTCTTGTCCAGACTGGTCATTAAGCAATTAGTTTGTATTTACACTGTGAGAAACGAGGGACAAAAATCCCCATTACCCGTGCTGCATTGGTTAGCTCTGTCCTTGCTGTCACACAAAGGTTTATTTCTGGTGTTTTGTCCCATCAAACAAAATTACATGAGACTACAAGGGTGTATCCCGCTGCCATGGCTGAGCAAGAAACACTGCCCGGAGAAACAGAAAGAGGGAATTTTGTACTAATAACACTAACTTCGGAAGATCTTCATTTGATGTGCCAAACTCAGACTGCTGAAGTCTCACATTAGCTTTGCAGAATGAGGACTGTGGATTTTGCACAATAGTAGCTCTACAAATATATCTCCATGTGGCCAGTATGGAGAAGAGGATTACAGCTAGGGTTTCTCAATATGATGCTACTTACTGAGAGACTGTAAATATTTGTTAACCCCAGAGATTTTTGCCATACCATTTAACATTTCTGGGTGTATTAGGCCATTGCGGGCAATGTCTCAATGAGCAGGACTGTTTTGTGGTCCGAATAACAGTCATTATTTGTATTTGATCAAATAACAGTTTCCCAGGTCACTTTACAGAAAAAGTATATCTATATTTTATCATAATAAATATGGATATTGCAATATAAAATTACAAATACCATGTAAGAGGATTATTTTCCATATTGCCTTCATCTATTTAGAATAAACAATAACTCTTTCAATGTACATATGGCATGTAAGTGTTGTATTAGGATATATCATTTATTAACAAAAACAATAATTCTGGGAACTGTATTACGGAAATGCATTTACTGTTACCACAAGACATCTCCAAATCAACAAGGAATAAAATTTTAAGAATGAAAACACTCAGGGAGAACAGTATTGTTGTTAAATAGAGAAACATAAATCAACTTAGTGGTGAGTAAAATATGATTCTGTTATATGTATTACGTCATTTTGCTATTCCTCACTTCCCCGCTGGCCTGGCTTATTTGAGATCAGCCGTTATCTAAATAATAGCTTTTATTTATTGTGTTTCTTTTTTTTCATTCATTTCAATGTCTTCAAGCCAACATACAATGGCTGTCACAAGAACTGCAGTATGAATCATACCAGCACCGGCTTCAACTGTCATTACTCACAGTTCATTAATTATTCAGCTGTGGTAGCTGCTGCTTGGTTTCAGTGTTAGAAAGGCTATGCACAGACATGGCTAGAAGTTGAAACGAACTCCAATGAAACTAACTTCACACATGGAATTTCCTCACACAGCCTAAAAAACATCGGTGTGATGAGACATAGAGCTTTGGAGATGAAATCTGAGCGGTGTGTGACGAAGAACTGAAAGCGGTCATTGTTCTCTGCATCTCGGTGGAAGAAACACTATGACAGGACAAACATGGCTATCGGCAGTCATGAGTCAGAAAATTCTGAACAGAGCTAGTCTTTTTTTCACACAAACCAGGCCAAGGAAGCACATCAGAGAAAGCCTGCATGTGTGTGTGTGTGTGTGTGTGTGTGTGTGGAATGAGAAGAGCAAAAAACTCATTCCAAGAATGATTTAAAGCACTGAGCTCATTATACATGCACACATATTTGATGTTAAACTAATTTAATCCTGGTGATTTCCTAATATAACTGCAAAGGGTTTTGTTTTTTTTGGACATACCCAAACACTTCTTCCTATCTGCATGTTAATGTCTCCTCATATATATTGATATATATTACATATATATCAATCTATATATATATATATATGAATGCAGACACTGAATAGCTAACGCCATTTAACCAAAGATAAAGTTTTATGAATCTGGGTTATTGGATTGTCGTGGATGCAAACACATTTGGGACACTGCATGGATTATTGGTATCTTTGCAAATAATCTGTCTGAAGGAGATTCAAGCGCTGCCTTTTATTCCCAATGTTAATCATATCAGATTTTTCTTGGGTAATTGACACTTCTATTGTGACTGCAACTTAATGTCCTACAAAACATTTTTATTCTACTAATTTGACTTGTTAAATATACTTTGTTTACTGGCAGTATATTTTTCCAAACTAGCAAGTGTGTCATTCTCTTACTGCACAGATGCCATTGGGAGAGGTCAGGTTGGTTGGATATAAAAAAAGCTTAGGACTTTGACATCCTTCGTCCCATGTGTGGGTAGATTTAGACTATGCACAACTCTTCTATAGCACACCACACTTTATTCCCCAAATGTTTTTGGCTATCTTGCCTTCACCAGGGAGCTATATGAAGTTTTTTGTGGTTTTTCTTATATACAGTCCATCAATCAGTCATGCGCATTGCAGATCATGACAGATAGTAGCATAGTATACAAAACAACATGATCGCCATATTCTTAAAACGCTTTTTCCCCAGATATAGTATTTACGCATAGTGGCTACAGAAATTTACAAGAGAAAAATAAATGGTCATAATGTAAATGCAAAATGCTAACATTACAGCAATCTCTGTTTAAAAAAATAACAAAATTCAACTTAACTCATCAGTACATAAAAAGTTTGAATCTCAATGTTTTAATACAAAGCAGCAAATTCTACTCTTTCAAAAATATATTTTTTAAACTCATTTTTCAAAAAAAAAAACATAGTTTACTCAAATCTCTTCCATCACTGAATACTAACCCTAACTAATTTCTAAGGCAGTCTACAGTTGACATAAACATATCCATCCTTTGACTAAAGTTGGTATTGTTCTTTAAAAAAATCAATTTTTGTGAGAAGAAATGTGCAATGTGCTTGAATTTTGATGGACTTGCATTGAAGCTCACATTGGTTTGTGGTCTAAAGCACTTTATTAAGGAGAAGGAAAGACATTGGTGTTAGTTAAATATTGATCATGTCCTATCTTGGACTTCAAGTCACCATTGCTTTTTAATATTTACAGTAAAGTCCACCATCTTTCTGTGGCCTTACATAAGCATAAAAAAATGAATTGGGCAATAGTTGTCAGGGTTAATAATTAATTCAAAAAATATGTTGTCAGTGAATGTTTTCCAGACAGGTTTTGCAGGAGACCGCATCACATTCTGATGAATTCAAGTAATTATTCACTAGCATTTACACAGAGTCCATGTTTGCTTGTTGTTTGTCTTTTGGGTTTTATTTTCTCACAACAGAGCTCATCAACACAACACTGTTAAGAGGAAAACTCTCATTTTTATCTCACATTACAGAGCCTGTCAGCACCTGAATGCATAAGTCTGCACTGGTCTTTTCAAAGTAGTCAGCTGATTTACCATGCAACAATGCAAGAACTACTAGACAAGGCATATTCACTTGCATATTCTCCCTGTTATTGCTGCAGTACTAACCTCATAGCCACGTCCAACCTGCTTTGTTCCTAATGTTGGGACCTACTGTATATTATATGTTATCGTGTCATGTGTTTGGTTCATCACTTCTTAGGGAGTAATCATATGATTACACATCAGTCCCATGTATTAGGGAAACCCAGTCTCACCAGTTTGTGTTTGGCATCGGTGAGATGCGTCTCCTCGTAGCTGTCGTCGTGGGCCGTCCAGCTGTAGGACACCAGGAAGTGGAGGATGGGCGGGTGGTAGGTGATCTCTGGACGGGCCCAGCGGACCACCAGGGCGCTGCCATTCACATGCTGCACCTTCATGTTGATGGGAGCACTGCTGCACACTGGGAGGAGGAAACCAGAAAGAGAAAAAAGGAAAGGAGACAGTTAATGTACAGAAAAAGAAAAAAGGGAGTGGAAGAAGGTAAGATAAGAGAATACAAAAGAAAAAGGAAAGGGTAAAATCGAGTATGGAGTAAGAAGGTACGGAAAGAAAAATAAAACAATGAGGATAGAGGAAGGAGGGAGCAGAGATAGCAGAAAAGCAATAGCCAAAGGAATTAAGGGAAGGAGAGGAGAATTAGCAGGAGACATGGAAAGTCAGAAAGGAAGGAATGCCGTAAGGAAGAATTTAAAAGGGAGGAGTGGAGGAGGAAAATAATGGAAGGAAGAAGGAAGGAAGAACAATGAGAAGTAAAGTCAGAGGAAGAAAGGAGAGATGAGAAAGGGAGACGACGAAGAATGGAAGGACAGACAAGGGAAAAATAAAGGACGGGAAGAAACGAAAAGGATAGATGTGAAGAAAGAATGACGCAATGAGAATTAGAGGGAGAAAAAACAAAGATAATGTAATGGCTTAATACACTGGCTAAGCTTATCTTTAAAATACACTCAGAGAGAGAGAGAGCAAGAGAGAGATAGGGGGTAAAGAGAGGCAGAGAGAGAGAAAGAGACAAGTGCGTGTTATGTGAGCGTAAGTTGTATTCATGATGTGTTATTAATTTTGCTATGACACACTCTGAGTCAGACACAGACACACACACACACACACACACACACACACACACACACACACACACACACACACACACACACACACACACACACACACACACCACAACACTTCCATGTCTACGTATGAATGGCTGGACTCTCTTTACATAAAGCTTCTAAAACATAGACACACAACGACACTGAGGCACAGGCATCACACACACACACACACACACACACACACACACACACACACACACACACACACACACACACACACACACACACACACACACACACAAACACACAAACAGACAGATTTATTTATTTACAGGCTCCAATAACACAAGTTCGTATATAGTTGCCTTCGGGCAAAATGCAGAAAACCTGCTCTGCCTTTTAATATCTGGCTGTAAGAGATATGAAGGCAAACACATAAACATTGTGTTTTGTTGTGAATTTAACAATACACACGTAACTTTGTTTATTCTGATAGGACAAACCCTGCACTAGCTGCATCTGACCACTAAGTGTCTCAGTTTGACCACTGAGGTTGCTCAGCTGGGGGAAACTACACTAAACAGCCACAATTTATGCACATTATATATATGTATCTGTATCTATATATACACATCAGCCACAACATTAAAACCGGTAACTAGTTTTAATGTTGTGGCTGGTCAATGTATACTATAACTGAGGTATTTGAATTCAGATATTGAATAATTTTAATATTACCATGAATTCAACAATACTTGTTGGGGCCTTTATTTGAAACAGGCTTATATAAAACATAGGCCCTCATTTCCCCCATGTATGTTTTATCACATTTTAGTACGATATCTTTCTGTTTTATGATCTGCTCCCATTTTAGTCTTTTTTTGGATGCTGTTCATGCAAACTCAGTGCAAATGTCCACCATGTTTACCTGAAGAGCTGATAATTCAGTGCCATGTACATTTCCAGAAACTAATTCCATCAGTACACAGAGTCCATGTCATGCTCACTGTTTTTGTGACTGCCCTCTATTTGTGCTGGCCACCCTCCAGCATGATCTTAGTCTTTGCCATTATTTGAATACCAACTTTTATATGAGAATTTACAGTATTATTCTTACTCCTTGTAGCAGTAGTAATAGTAGTCAGTATAATATTTTGGCAAAAGTGGCTTTAGACTTTTAATCCTGTCTCTGGACAAACTTTGTTTGATTTCCTGTTGAAATATAAGCAGAAAACAGAAATCAAATATATAATTTTTTAATGCCATATGGCCACAAATATGTGGACATCAATTTTTGTGTACTTTTTCATGTTTTTCATAGTTTGGGCTTTGCCCCTAAATTCCACTGAAGGGAAATCTTGAAGCAGCAGTATACAATGATTGTTCAGAGAGTAGTGTTCTTCCAACTGTGTAACAACAGTTTGGGGAAGAATCTTTCCAGTTTCAACATAAATGTATTAGAGATCATATTTCTCAGATTGTGGCTTGATAGCCCCTTGATAGGGCAGGGACTCCGATCACAGAGTAGGGCACAGAGAGTGCAATCCCAAATAAACTTTCATGATCCCTCGTTGGGCATATACAGGTCATGGATGGACACAGAGGATTGGTTTGGATGTTTGTGTATGTTAATGTGGGTTTGTGTGGCTCTAAAGAAAACAGAAAATATGAAAATACAGTATTATTCTTAAATAACATATATAAATTAATAACATATTGACATATGGACATGTGCTTCTGTACATAATTATCAAAGAATCTGCTATTAGCTGAGAGTGACTTTGACTCACTTTTGTGCATGAAATAAAACGTCAGGGATGCACTACTGCTCACCCATGGAAAATGTGCAGAAAGACAATGGATCTTGTCTTAAGGAAGTATGACATCATTAACTACAGTGAGTGCACCAGAACCAAACTCACAATTGTAAAGGAGGTTGACAATTTTTATAACACAGGAAAGGTTTTCCAACAGTGACAATGTCTCCATGCTCAAAGCCAGCTCTATAAAGAACTGGTTTTCCCTGTGTGATGTGGAAGAACTTGACTGGCAGAAGAGTGGAGGCTGTTATGGAACGGAATGTTCTGTGTCCACTACTTTAGTAAGCGTATCTCTAGTGTAATTGTATGTTAAGCAGTAATTTGGTACACTATTTACTGTTGAGAAAGAGAGAGTAGCTCCATCCAACAATGCCCATAATGATTATTCCAAACACTGTATCACATTATGCAAATGTGTGAGGTAATTCAATGATGAACATTGGTTGATTGAGAATAGAGCTCACGTACATTGTGGAACCAAATTGATTAGCTTGCTCATAAAGAGCTACAGTGGAGTTTTTCTATTCATAACCTGCAGTTGAGCCCCATGTGGCTTAGCATTACTAAAGCCATTAGTCACACACACACAGAAGCCCACACATTCACAAAGTAGAACACACAAATGTGCATGCACAAACATCATTTGGAAGTCAAACAGTGAACGACCTCTAGGCAGAGAAACCTGGGCCTAGTTAGCCATGCCCTGTATGTGTACGCATGTATATGTTTATGTACTTGCATATGTATGCGTGTGTGGGCGAGTGTGTGTGTATCATAAGTTAGAACATTAAAAGCATGTACATTCACAATGTGAATTTAAGTTTACAAAAAAGAGAAATAAGTTAATAAATTAAAACAGTAGCCTTCTCAGTAATAATTCAGAGTGAACACTCCACCTGAGGTGTTTAAACTTAAAAATATGTGATTAATTCTATACCAGCAGAGCACCAGTGTTTCGCTCACTGTTTAAGTGAGGGTTGCAAACAAACTAACTGGTCTATCTCACTGTCAATCAACATATCTATAGCTCTGGTTCTTATCAGCAAAATGAGCCATGATGCTTGCTTGAAACCTCTCCATGTGTGTTATTATGGCAACCTGATTAATGTGAGCATCGAAGTTTCTACTTAAAGGTTCCCTGCGGACTTTTTGACCTCTATAGTAACGCTATGGAGCTGTTTTTCTGAGTGGGTCCCCTTTTTGTTTGTTTCGTGCACAAACACGAGCACGCACATACACGCTCGAGCTTGTGATGTGGAACACACTTACCAATCGTTTCACTATTCCACTGATCAGCAGATGGTGGTAACAAGACAAGATATGCTGCAACTTCCCAGCAAAGAAAGTGAAGAAGAAGACCGCAATCTAGTACAAATGGCTGTAAACAATGTACGTTTTAAAATACTTAAAACTAGGATTTGCAACTGTTTTTATGAGGATACATTTACTCTGTTTTGGTAAGTAACACTGAACAAACAAACAGAACTTCACATGGCAACTTTAAGGGAGGAAGAGGCTGGGAAGACATAACTGAATAGTTGCTATTTATTGGTTGGTCATTTTCAACAAAAACTGAACATTATAAACTCATTTAATTCTAGTCTAATTTTTTCTATAGCCTGAGAACAAGCCACATATTTTTTTAGCCTAGCGTGCTTAGCCCAGCTTAACACAACATAGAATAGCAAAGACAAGAAAAGAAGACAAGGCTTTCAATATCATCAAAAATGTCTAATCTAGACATTTTCTCAGCTAGCAAACTAGTCACCATAATATTCAAGAATTTGATAGGTTAGGGCAACATTTAAAGAGGGCAACCCCACTATAATACCATATTGACCTGGCTATAAGCCAATCAATCCCCTGTTCCCTAAATAATGGTTTTGCTAATAGACATCACATTATTTTGTTTTTCAGTCAAATACTCACACTCACATAAGAATTTTCTTTGGGTCTTTGCATTTTTAACACAATCTTTTTAGGGTTCCCATTTTCTATTTCTATGATATTGTATGGCGCTGTTTTTTCTTTTTTATACCGGCTCAACAGATGACTCATTGCAGTCTGTTTCTACCATAACAATGTTGTAAGACGCTTGCTCACACTTATATCAGCAAAAGTACAGGTGTACCGTACAACATGAACAATGGCTCTGTCCCGTTCAAGCATCCCATGCCCATGAGAAAGCATGCACAATAGAAAGGCCTTTTTAACTTATACTCATAAATGTAATGCAGCTACGATTAATTCTAACAATTGCACCTGTGCCTATGGTAGACTTTTTACCTAGCTCTTGGTACATTTTTTGCTGCAACAGAGGAACTTCTTAATGAAAAGTTAAATATCTGTCATGAGAAAGGTCTGTTGGTACTAACTCAGACACACAGAAGGCAAACAGTCAGATTACCATCAACTTAGTAACACTGAGGCTATAAAACAACTCAAGATACAATACTCTTAAATCGACAGGCTCACTTTCTTCTCACTGCTGTAAATGCACCAGAGTTAGCCAAAAGGCTATTATTGATCTGTAATCCCTGGGCAGATTTTTAACAAAGTCCGCCTAAAAAATATAGAAGGATGCACAGAGGTGAAATTGTTCATCTGACTCAAGATAGTAAAGAAGGATATTCCCCAAAATGTCTGAGTGTTCCTTTTCCTGCAATGTCTATGGATGTATATGTGTGTGTGTTCGTGTGTTTGTGTGTGTTTGTGTGTGTTTGTGTGTGTGTGTGTGTGTGTGTGTGTGTGTGTGTGTGTGTGTGTGTGTGTGTGTGTGTGTGTGTGTGTGTGTGTGTGTGTGTGTGTGTGTGTGTGTGTGTGTGTGTGTGTGTGTGTGTGTGTGTGTGTGTGTGTGTGTGTGTGTGTGTGTGTGTGTGTGTGTGTTTGTGTGTGTCTTTCTGCATGCACTTCTGTTGTGCAGAATTGCTACAACTCAGAATGGGCCACTTTAAATGACTTCTAATATTCCCTGAAACACACAGCTGAAAAGGTATTGTAGCCCTTGTGTGTGGCTGGTTGATGAAGAGATCCTCTTATGGCTTACGGCTGGCCATCAATCACTGTCCAATCATCTGTGTACTATGCATCTATGACACTGTGTGTCATTGTTTTATATCAGGGAACCACTCGATATTGTGAAGGAAAGTAAATTGAGTACCCCTTAGACGGGCACTTGCATTACTCAACCTACTTCATACAGTACATGTATCTTTTTGTAAAACCATTATTGCTGCACCTCTAGATGTTATGCAGGGGCCTCATCCAGCTCTTAGATATTTGAACCTTGAACTGAAACAAAATACACACAAAAAAGTGTTCAGAGAGGTGAAGAACAAGTACATTCGGATTGCAAATTAGTGTCACTTGTTGTTTTAGTAAAGAACAATTTTAAACTAAGCAAATGAGCTTAGTTCAAATACTTGAAACCTAAATTATATATGAGTATTTCACTCATTTGTAAGCAAGATATTGTGATGGCGAATCACTGAAATTAACTGAAAAGAAATATATATGTGACATTAATGTATATTTTTTGAATAAAAAAACAACAACATAGAAAACACATAAGTCAAATACAAATAAGTCTTTTGGCCATGGTTGTACCCACAGCTCAGTGCTGGAATTGGGGAAGCCAGAGGAGGCTTAGCTATCCTGAATAAGACATGAGCTGAACTGAAAGCAGCAAAAGCTCAAGATTGTGCATATGTGAATGTGTGTTCACCATTGCCACACAAATGGTTACTGCAATCTACGTAGAGATGGCAGAGCACTGCTTCAATTTATGTCCTGCACTAAATAATAAGTATGTTATATTAGTATTTTATATTGCTTTATACCAGCTATAGTGTATGTGTATGAGACCACTTTTCCATTTACTCAGACTTTTGGACCCCACTGTATTTATGTTTCAAGCCATAAATCAAAATTAAATTATAACCTCAATCTCATACTCACTAATTATGTTAGTTAACATGCTTTAGAGGCCAATTTTAACTTTGGACCCAGTGAGGATAGCTCATTCTCCCTGTTTCAAGACTTCATTGCTAAGCTAAGCTAACTGGTTGCTGGCCCCAGCCCCTTACAGCATTGATAGGAAAGCGTATTTCCCAAAATGATGAAATATTCTTTTAATAAAGTATCCAATCCTGAGTATCATGCATTCATACACAACTGAAGATAAAACCATATAACATTTTTAATGGTGTTTTATAAGAAGTAGATGGAGAGGGAGAAAAGAAAATTGATCACATGCTTGTAATCTTGAATAAAGGTTCTGCAGTAAACAGAATAAGGCTCTGCAACACATAGTATGTGTATGCCAATAAACTATATATACATATATGTGCTTGGAATCTCAATTCTCCCCTTGATTAGATTAGAACAGGATACATCAGGTTTATAAACAAATTAACAGTGCATTATCGTATAAGGCCATAGGCTTTAGAATGCATCCATGCAGCTTTGTGATCATGCTGAGAACACATAACGCTTACTGACGCACTGTATGGCTTCTCATAAAAAAGTTTAAATGCAATGCAAGTGCAAGCATATCATCAAGTTAAACTTTCATTTTTAGCAATGTTAGTTGACATATTGTGTAAGATCAATAAACAGAACTTGTGCTTCTTCTTCTTCTATTCTTATTTTTGCCTCCATTGCAGGTTATGCAACATGACTTCTGTAACTTATGATGATGTATACGTCATTTATTTCACTAAGCCTACTTTACTAACCTGTCGACATCAGCACTTTAAACACTTGAAAATTACAAATAGGCCTATTTGTAGCATAAGTTGACAATTTCCAAAGGTATTTCATAACAGTCCTTATAAGACATCAGATAGACATGTCATTAGATACTTGTGCATGTACATCATTGCAATTTTATGTTACTAATGTATGATTCATTGTCCATGTGCCCTTATTGTGCATTACAGATGTGGTAACAATAGATTGTGTAAAAACCTAATGTCTACAAAATGCTTTTCATGTTTGGGTTTCTCCCTGCTCATAGGAAAGCTCCTCTGATATAGCCAGACAGTCAGTCATTTAGGGACTTGAGAAGGGGCAGAGTTAATCTTTTCTTAGCTTTTCAAAGCTGTTCATTTTTTTGCGAAAAGGTTTTCTTTTTAGAGTCAAGGGTAGACTCACTGTAAGACTTTTTGAGAGCAAAATTCAAAAAGCCTGAACCCCTGGATGAAATGCCTTTGTTTGCTTTTGTCAGTTGAGGTGTTTAGCTTTCTTTTGACTAATGTTTTTTGTTCGGAATTACATCTGTACCCTATAATTACATCTTTAACTTTTTGACCATGAATTTGACTGAATTTATTATAATCTCTTTTAAAAGTAATGGGCTAACAATTTGGAAACATGTCTGTTTGCTGTCTGTCAGAGTTGGATGAAAAGATCAAAATCAGTTTCATCTCAGTCCAGTCCATAGATAGGTCCAGGATGTGTTTAGCCTAGCTTTGTATGAACTGTGGAAAGCAGGGGAAACCAATAACCTATCTCGGTCAAAAAGGGGGGAAATACAAAAAATAATCCTGAAGTGAAAATGGAATTTCAAGGTTCTGTTCCGAAAAGTAAGAAAAACTTCATTTGAACTCAAATTTTTAATAATGCAAATTAATAAAAACCCAGCCCTTAAACATAAGCTTGCTAAATAGCATGTCACTCACATCATATGTCTAAATAAGGATTGTCTAATGTTGTTGTTGATTTGATATTTCCTTTTCACAATTTACCTTATAGCCTAAGACTAAAAGACCTTGGTGGGATTACAGGATTTAAAGCTTGTACAGTGAAGGGCTTGACAGATGTTTTTAAGACAGCAGATATAATAGTTAATAAATTGGGAAATTTGCCTTATAATAAAGCATTGGTGGATACCATGAATACCAACAGGATTCACTTAGCTCACTGCCAAGTGGGTAAGTGGTAAGGTCATGGGAGCTCTAGTCTTTTGTACGCTAACAAATGAATTAATGTTTAAATCATGAAGGGTTCAAATTCTGCAGTAATGCTATAGTAAATACTCATTTATGTTACAATGTTTTTTCAGAAAGGCCTATGAATGAAAATGCGCACTGTGTCTCACACTGTGTTGGGTATCCACAGGTAACCAATGGGTTATCCAAAAAATTATGTGTAATGGGTAAAAAATATGATAATAATGATATGATTTTGAACAATTGGTTATCTTTGTGTCACTTTGTATAACATTAACAAGTGGAAGCTGCCTGAGTGAGTGCTTTGCGCATCTGAATTGGACAGTACATTATGCAAAATGGCAAATAACCTAAGACCAGCCATCAGGCAAGCCCTGCCTAAGCCCTGGATGAGTTTAAAAGTGAATGACTGTGTATCATCCTATGTGTTTAATTAACATTACGGGTACATGTCGAGTTACAGGATTTATATTAATGGGTTAGGTTAATGAGTCCACACAGAGATGAAATTGATTTTGGTCCTCTCATTTGCTTCAGTGTTCAAGATGAACATATTTCCTAAAATGTGGGGGTGTAGCTTTAATAACACTCAAAGACTATTCCTCTCTGTTTTATGAATACATGCATATCTGTCTTTCACGTTCACTAAATATGAAGCTGCCCGTCATTCATAGACCCAAAAGTAAATGACCTATAATGGCTAATGGGAAACAATCACTAGCAGGAGGAAAGTGTTCAGGTAGGCGGGACTGGAAGGAAAATGACTCATGTAATTCAGCTCCTGCTGTATAGGTGTTGTTCGGGTTTTCAGTCTACAACATCACCTGTGTGTTATGTGATTGTGTGTTGTTTGGTGTGGAAGTGGAGAGGGGTTATAATCCAGGTTAACAAGCACACACACTGATTTCCATCCTTAACCCACTCAGCTGTAGCTATGGTAGCATGTTGAAGAGGGTGTGTAGGAGGCATGTGATCTGTATGTCTCTCTGTTTGTCTGTCTTTCAATTCCAATTCTCCTCTTTGCCTTTTTTCTCCTGCCGTCCTTCCTCCTCCTCTTCTGCATTTTCTCTGCCGGCCTTATAGATCCGCTTACAGCAAGCATGTCCCACTGCTGCGCTCAAGGACATACTGAAGGAGCATGCAGCACGCTGTGCCAGGCCAACCCACACATATACAATACATGTAGTTGAGTGGGGTTGTGTATGTGTGTCTAGGCATCTAGATATTGCACCTTTCTCGTAGTTGACCATATGGAAGCATGCCTGAAGGAAGGGAGGGTACAAACCCTGCTAGGAGAGTTGACACAGCACAGATGCTAGGCCACACACAAGCACTTGCAAGTACATGGAGAAACACATGCACGTGCACACACACACAAAATGCACAGTGTGGGGTGTTGTTTGAGTGGTAATGAGGCAGGAGTGGGAGAACGGCTGGTTTGCCTCCCACTGCCTTATGCTAGGGGAGTTACCCAGCTCGCTGGTGAAATGAAAGAGAGCTAGCCCAGAATATGCACACACACACACACACACACACACACACACACACACACACACACACACACATACACACAAGAGAAGAGAGTCAGTTTCGTCTGGGCATATGAGCAACACTGAAGATCCCTCATTTATTAACATTAAGAAATGTCACCATCCAGGAATAATGGGAGAATATTGGACCAGTGTAGGAGAAAAGTAACTTTAATGATGCTATATAAATCAGTAGGTAGAAAAAGAGATAGCACTACGCACTAGGAGAGTGTCTACAGTATTGTAGTAATGAGAACAACAGGTATTACATGGAATATTTTTGTAAAAGAAATTAACCCTGATGTATATGCTCCTCCTTTTAATACTCAAGATATCAAATAAATCTACATTTCAGATCAAGGATTATAATATAATTATAATTATATAATTTAGCTTTTGATTTTATCACCATTATCATGTAACTAAATAAGGATTTTTAAGGGTTTAGAGGTAGTATATTTTCATAATTCTCATGGCTTTTTTACTTAGACAACACTGAGAGGTATTTTTGGACTTCAACAATGCCATGTTATGTTATGTATCATCTGACATAAAAAAGAGCTTGAAAAATTCCCTCAAATCAAATTAATAACAAGAGCAATACAATATTTCTCTTGGAAATGAAGTGTTTGAAACTACCGGTAGCTTACAATGAATTGCGCTTTGCACTCTCTTACAGAGTGCAAAGGAGAGTGAGAGGGGGAGCAAGCCAAGTGGGAGAGGGAAATAACAATTGCTGGAAAAGGAGTAAGTGGATTGCCACCTATACAAAATGAGTGAAATAAGTAGTTTAATATTATTATTACTAACTTTATTTCTGCTGAGAATGTGTTAAAAGTCTTTCTGTTGATTTAATTTGACGTAGCCCTGTCTAGAACTTCACCCTCCTATGCCTGAGTGCTAAAAATGCTCAAAAAAGTGAATCTTTGTCCAGCAATCCTGTTACTTCATGCTTAATTAAAATTTGAGCCAGAGTTGACAGAAGCTCCTGGAGCATGGTTGACTTCAGATGCATTTTGATGAGCTTTAGGCATGGGAAACTTCTCTCTCCAGTCGTTACACTAACAGGCACTGTCACCATGAGTCGCAGAGCAATGCTGAGGTTGGGATACAGTTCAACTTAATTGTTGCTGTAAAAGAATCTGCAGGCCAGTGGTTTCTTTTGTAGGCATGGCACTGACTGCGGCCAATACCTTACACAAAGGTGCTCAGCATCCACATCACCAAGTGTTCTCTCCATGTTTACACAGCTGTCTTTCAGTGTGAAATTTGGAATGAAGTTACCACAAAGTAACCATAGCTCACCTGTTGCCATGGCCAAAACATATAGACTTTTTTTTTTTTAAACTGGTGAATTATTTAATACTTGCATGTCGGGGGCCCTTTGAAGGTGGGGCCCATTTCAATTGAAACGGATGAAACATAGCTAAGGTTGCCAATGTGAATAATTTAGGGGAATTTTGGTGCAGTTTTGCTCCACCTTGACCCATGCATAATGTCAGATACTCTCCCTATAGACACTGGTTTCATCATGAATTAGCACATTAATGTTGATTAGAAAAAAGAAAAAGTATACTTGTTTCTGAAAATTAAAGTCTCAGCAGCCCTACCTTTGGAAGCCTCCGTGCCATACGGCCCGCTGGCGCTGACAGTCAGGTCAGGTAGCCAGGCGTCTTTGACTGCTGACTTGAAGACTTGGCGATTATCCAAGCTCTGGATGGGCCGGAAGTTGCTACGCAGATACTCTACTGACTTAACATGGTCCTGCTGCTCCGTGGTGAAGATCGAGTAGAAAGCCTCCAACTGATATCAGCAGGGAGAGCAAGCATTGTAGAGACACGGAAATGGAGAGAGAAAAGTAAAGACAATAAGAGTTAGTTCCAGGCAGAACTCACATCCAGTGGTGACTTTGACTTGGTGATTTTTGCATCTGTCCTGCAGCATTAAGAAGCCACTTTCATTCTCTCCTCAAAATACACAAGAGAATGCAACACAGACATCTAACTGAAAGAAAAAGTTGGGAAAAGATGACATTTTAATGATCCCCATGTGGAAACTGGGTCACGGCTGCAGCAAAACAAAGGCTTTATATAAAAACATTCAGTAGAAGGAAAATAAAATACTGGAAATACATGACTAATATGAGGAACGTACTGGATAACCAATGTATCCATGCATCAGTGAAAAATATGAACAATCACTAAATACGGTGCAAAATATCACTGGCACACCTTTTAAATTGTATAGACAACATTTAAATTCTTTCAAACTATAAACAAAGCAGGACTCCTTCAGCAACAGTGTCGATTTAGAATGGCCATAATATGGTTTAGTATTTTGTTTTCTTAAGGGAATAATCTGTTATTTTCAGAAATATACTAATGCTGCTTCTTGCCAAGACTTAAATGACAGGATTGATACCAATTTCATGTCTGTAGGTTGAATATGGAGCTAGAGCCAAGCTACGATTAGCTTATCTTAGTATGGAGAATGGAAAAAGGGAGAAACAGCTAGGTTGCTCTCTCCAAGGTTATCTGTTAACAAACAAAGATATAAAAATGACAAATTGTGTTTTTAGAGAGAGTTGCACAGTGCAACTATTTCTTGACAAACACCTCCAGGAAGTCACTTCTCAATCTAAACTCTAAAATTTGTCAAGTCCACTTACAGAAAATGTGCCATTAAGTAAATTAGCTCGTAAAATGGGATAAAAAGCAAAACAAAAACAAAGAAACTTAAACAGAGAATAGGCTAACAACTTGTTACAGCTAAAAAGTAGGTTCATCACAGTTTCCAAAGCCAATAACTCTACCATGGCCAAAGTCCTGAGACATAACAGGCATACAGAAAATGTGATTGCATGAACTGACATATCACTAGTGAATGGAGCAAAGGATGTAACAAAGACACAGGCACAATGAGATAATCGTATCTGGTCACGAAGATAGTAAACTTACCAAATCGAATACGCCGATCAGATTGATTTTGTGTGTTCAAATATTTCAGAAAATTCTAATAAGAAGCTTCAGAATATTCATATCCAAATTCACATATCCAGGGTTTAAACCAGGCAATTAAATCACTAGAAAGAGGAAAATTTGACTTCCTGATCAAAACCTGAGGGAGAGGTGCCCTGAGGGTTTCAATCCAAAAGGTCTTCTGCCAGAGGAGATTTTGAGTCTGTCAACTATCAACCCCCCCACCCACCTCTCACGTCTGGGGGATTACCCCCACACATCCAGGGGATTACTTCAAAAAAATGAACTTTCAGCAAGTGAGCGTCCTTGTGGCCTGCATCTCTGAAGTGCTGTCCCAGGGGATATTAGTAGTTTTGGAGCTCTGATTGCATATTCATGTTCCACCAATCCATCTTTCAGACGGCCGGCATAAGGCAAAAACAGATAAACTCCAAATGGCACTACAAATGTAATGTTGGAGTTGGCCAAGTCCTTGAAATAGGCAATGTTTTCATGACCACATTGAAATAGAGTACTGTTGTCACATTACTAGCATAAACTGTGTCTGAAAGAGTCCATGCCAAGGAAGCCAAAAAGGTTTTTCCCATCACCAGTTTAGAGCCTGTAAATCTAGCTGCCAAATTCATTTCAGACACATTATAAATGAAGACTTATCTTATCTTATCTGATGACTTAAGGGCTGGTTCTCAGATGCAACTGACCCAAACCTGCAACCCCAAAAACTGGCTAAATTTAGCAGCCATCTATGGCCCAAAGCCAACTCATGTTTGGTTCTCTGAACCAAACATGGTCACAACTGGTTGGTCTTGGATGAATACTTGGTTGGTTTTTGGAACTAGGAAGTACTTCTAGAAGGATGGACATGGCTCCAAGAAACAAACTAACCACCGAATAGTTACCGATATCACAGCCTCTTTCAGTGTTAAAAACCTACATACATAACAGTGTCAATATTAAAGATAAAATGGAATTCATATACTGTAGTTCTTGTTATTGGTGAAAGTTAGTATCTGATGCAGTGAAACTGTTCCCAGAGTGGTTTTAATCTGAATTTAGCTGCCAAGCTATGAAGCTGTGAACATTTTGTACTGCTTTGGTTTGATGTTGAAGTTATCCCCCTCCTGCATGTTACCATTTGTCAAACGCGTGCTGTGTGGCAAGACAGGCGACCAGACATGGATTTGCACTGTGTGATTGAAGTGTCATCTTTCTGCCTGTGTTGGCATATGGATACTCTGTACAATGTGTTTGGAAGCAATGCACTCAGACAAACAGCTTGTGTGCTGGGAAGGAGAGGGGGTGCTGAGAGGCAGATTTAGTTTCACAAAGGTAAATGTCTCTGTTAGGAAATATCTGAGGACAACAGATTCTTCCTCTGGCTCTCTTTGTGCTGTATGACACTCACATGGTTTAAAATACAACAGAAAGTAAATCACAGCAAAATAAGGTGTCTATCTGGAGTCTGACTACAATTTATGAAGTGACTGTCCTTGATTTATTATTGTAAGTTTGACATAGAGATACCCTGCAGAGTTTCTGACCTCTAGTGGTGCTATGGAGCTAGTGATGGTTTTTTATTAGTGGGTCCCTATTTCATTTGCCTTGTGCAAACGCATGAGGATGCATATGCATGTACATAGGTAACTTTGATCAATAGGAAACACACAACAGGTTTTGGTTTGAAACACTGAATGGAAACATAACTTTGGTTTGTTTACAAGAAAACTCCACTGGACACATCTAAGAAGTGACTCTGTTTCCTTTCTTCAACATACCACCATTCTTGTGGCAAAAAGCTCCTCCACCAGTTCACCAAACAACCTTCCAAGAAGACAAATCAACCTGAGGTTGAGGTAACATGATTACATAAGTCAAAAGAAAGACAGAAGTGGATACAAAATACAACTTCAAATGTTATAACTAAAACTTTTCTCAATATACATGTTTGGTACATAAAAGGCTAGCTGGGAACAGGTAACATCTAAGCAGTTGGTGAACTGGGTATTTGTAGAGAACAAACACGGCCTGCACAAATCCTCCATGTGGTCAACTTTGCTGTACAAATGTTCGCTTTGAATTTCATCTGAAGTCTGATTTGGTCTCAAGACAAATCCTGAGAATCTAAGGGGGAAAGATCATACATTAAAGTGGCCAAACTGAGTGTGAATGTTTCATGACAATCTGCCAATTGGATTTCAATATTTCTTGTGTGTATACTGGTAATTTTTGTCTAGTAGTGGTACTAGACAGAGCGTGTATACATTTAGATTGAAATAATAAAAAATAAAAAACAATACCAGTTTGGAGTCCTCTGGAGACGAATATGCTACCAAATTTTACGACAATGTGGACAGTAGGTCTTAGACATCTTCCTCTGGAACAAAATGTGAATCATGGATAAAGTGAAAATCATCCCCATTCTTAGATCCCGCTTTTTGCAAGGGAAAATAATAGCTAATAGCTTTTTTCCTGAGTAGAATGTGATTTCAGCAAACCCAAATCCCAAGCCCCCCAAGCTGCTGTAAAACAAATGGAGAATGCCCATAAAACATCAGCCTGCCAGCTTTGCTGACCAGCTTTGGGGATGACTTTCTCAGATGATGAAAGTAAAATGTGAGCGTCAAAGCAAAGGATTAATAAGAAAAAGCCCCAGTCTGGTTCCACTGTTTAGCGAGCCATAGTAAACCCCCAGGGTTTAAGCTGGATGAAGACTGAGAATGGAGGTAACACTGCTTGATGAAAAAATAAACACAGATCCAGGCACAACTCTTTAGCCTACTCCTTTGTGTTAGGTTTTCAAAAGTAGCTTAGTTGAACTGCTGATTTATCTTTTTAATTAAGCACATTTCCCTTCAGGTTTAGAAATGGGCAGGGATTTATTGTTTCTTTTAATTTAAAGTGGAATCAGTTGACCCAGGTCCACTCCAGTTTTAGTTCCTGGGCGAAAATTCCTGTGGTTTCAATGCAGCTAAAGCATAGATGTATTAGGAAAACTGAATATAGTGATCCAAGATGGTGCCCCAATACTTCCGATGAAAGTTGCTCACCTAATGGCTCAAACTGTGATAATACAAAGAGTTATGTTTGTGATGCTCAGAAAAATGTATTCATTGATTTTTTAGACATTTCGTCTGTGATCATTGTGCATGGAAAAGTATTTTATGGCCAGTAGATCTTAAGTGACCTGCAATTCCAACTGTGACCACTATGTATAGTATTGCTTTTCCGAGGGGCTTGAGGTGTTCAAGTTTTCTAAAAAAGGTTTCTGTGTTCCTGAAGAAATTCCTGCAGTTGATGGGGCCATAGTGGCCATCAACTCTCAATCAGTATTGACAGATATTTACAAATCATGTATTCATTAATAGAAAACTAATTTTCAAAGAACAGTACTACCTAAACAACTCTGGGAACCTGATTACTATTGAGGATTATTAGGTCATTACATACTACAAAGTTTGTGTAAGAGTAATTGCTGTTTTGTACTGATAAGACAACTGTCAATTAATAATGTCAGCAGACAAAAATTTGTGTTTGACAATCTTTATACCAGTGATTGTCTTTAATTTTTATTTTCCCAGTGTCTCCTAACATCTTTTATACAGTATCTATGGAGACCACTGTTGTAGGAATCCAAAACACCTTTTATGTTTAGATGTCTATCAGATATCCTTAAAGCTGCAATACAACATTGACATATTGATGAAAGCAGTGAGACTGAATCAAACAGTAAATTTGTGGGCCCGAAAACCAAAATAATGTCAATCTATGCCTTCTAAAGGAAGAAAAGAGTAACAGTTTTCTTTCCCTCTGATACATACTATATTTGTTGTTGTCACTGTGGCTTGGGGCAGAAAGATAGATTTATAAATCAGTGGGCAGGAATGATCAGAATCGCTGCAGGATCAGGTAGGAATGGTTGAAAACCCTGAAGGAAAGGGGAGGTACAGGCCTGAAAAAATGTTTCTGTGTAGACCTGTACTTGCCATTGTATCTGGTAAGCACCAATGAGGTGTTTGGCATGTCAAAAAATGCCTAGGCATCTAGGTAACAAAATGGTAAACTGGAGTCACAGACTACATTTAAAATCTGTTCTTCGTGTTGATCACTGGGGAGCACCATTGCACTGGACTTACTGTGTTGCCAGATGTGTAGTTTTCTGCCAAAATTGGCTACTTTTTTTGAATTGTGTGGGCAAAAATTGTTTTGGGTGGGTTGTAACAATTTGGGCTACTTTTTGTACCATTTGGGCAGTTTCCACCCTCAGACTTTGGCTGTACACCAAAAATCAGCTCCTCCTCTAATCCCTGTAATATGATTGAGATTGACAGGGCACTGAGTTCAGTATGCTCATTTCGACATGCATTGACTAATAACTGTCCTATTCCAATTAATATTCTGTCATAGGTCTGTGATAAAAGACTTTTAAAGCATACATATGTTCATATGAATGGAAGCTGGTAATGTAACATTATCTAAAAGACTTATTATATTTCATTTTATGAGTCCTAAATTTATAATATTTGTAATCATGGTTTTGAGTTTGCCCATTTATACTGATAAAACAGAAAACCAGAGGCAACTAAATATAGTTATTTTTTCTCATATTTTGAGTTAGTTTTCTGAAAATTGTGTGGGTTTGGAACTCTGGACTTACTCAAGGACTTTGGCAGTCAGTTAACTGAGTTCTACTTTGGACTTGTATATGATAGCAATAAAAGTGGGTTACATTTGGTTAAAAGTTTACTACTTACTATTTGTCTAGGTTATTGAGATGAAAATATGGTTCACCACACCCTATGAACCAAATAATTTGTGCAAAATTAGTTTGATACATTCTAATTAAGTCTATTTCTCAGCACATGTGTGACATCAAGACAGCTTTGGCAGTGAGACCGTTGATGTCTGCTAGCTAAACCATCCTACTAGGGTTATGGTTAGGTAAGCTTATATAGCAAACACAAATCAGATATCAGAGTTACAAGAGCCTCTGATGTCATTTAAATTTAACATAAGGGAGTGTTTCCTAGTACGTTACAGTGACAATAGACAAAGAACGGTGGACTGGATAAATACTGATTACCAACAACAATGAACCAAAGTTGTGTATGTCTCTGGAAATATAACCTACCAAGCATGCTGAACCATCATTCGTGTGCTTTCATTACAGGTTAGCTTTGCTAACATTTAGAATGTTCCTTCACCCTTTTGCATCAATCAGTTTGTTGCCTGTCCTCATAAATAGGCTTAAGCTGCAGTTTTACAGGAATGATCCCTTGCAGAGGACCTCCAGGACTACAGAGAGCTAGTTAATTGTGTTAACTTGAAAGCGTGTGTTTGACTGAGTATAAACATCAACTAAGGAACTAAATGCAAAAAGCTTATACTGCACTGCTGGGTCTAATGATTAATTTGTTAACTTTAAATACAGTATGTTACACAGACAAAGGGCAATGGACAATATCAAAAAAAGATTTTGCTTACCACTTTTTACAGTAAGAATCATTTATTTCAAAATAAATGACAAGAATGGTTACCTTCTGGGTTTTTGTTTTGTTTTCCTTGCTGAACTGAAAGCATACTGAACTCCCAAAACCAAAACCTGGATTTTATACACAGTTACAGCCTTATTAAGTTAATGATATCCAGTGTGTGAACAGCATTTCAGTGACTAAATCAATGTGTAATAAGGACCTGTTTCAGAATGAAATATAATCATTAAAATTCTGTTGAAACAACAGTTAAAAGTATCCTAGACATCTAAATGACATATTTTTTTCGAAATTTCATTCAGCTTTATTCTTGATGTGCAAATGTATATAAATATGCACATCTGCACATCAGCCAATCAGTGCTTACTGAGGAGGTATCTGACAATCTAACAATACTTATCGAATCTTCTGAAAGACCTCAAGGAGAATACGAAACCCATATAGCAAAATCTGAGCTACTCTCCGTAAATGCTGGCACACGCCAGGTGGGTAAGAAAATTCTCACGTCCCACTTGGAATTACTACTAGGAGGCGGATCTCACCAGTACTTCCCAGCATGGTATACTGTAAACCATCTTAAATTAGTAACATCTGAGGCACAGTTTCCCTCTCTCCCACACTTACACCTGCACACATGTCAGGTGGACAAATACAAGTGTGGCAACTCTACATGTCTGACCGAAAGGAAGACATTTTGGGTGAGTTGCCTGTGCATCGATCCACTTTAAGAGCAGGCCTTAAGCAACGGCTGTCTCTCCCACTGACCTACTTCAACTATCATCCAAAACAAGATTCGCAGAAAGAGGAGAGAGAATTATAATACAGAGAGGCAGAGAGAGACAATAACTAGTCAGTGTTAATTCTCTTTCTAATCTCCTCTTTTTATCTTTCACCATGATGTTTTCTCAGGGGAGTTGCACAGCAAAAAAAAAAGGGGGGGAACAAAACGACTTCAAAAGAGGCTTTTAAACATGTTGAGACAGACTGACTAATGGGCAGAACTCAACAGCCAGAGAATAGGAGGGATGAATGATGTAATGTTGCGCTCTTCCTCCTTGACTTGTAGTTGATTAATTTCCCCATTTAATATTCTGTTGGTCTTTGCCTCATTTCCTAGCTGTTAACTTTGAATTCTTTTTTCTTTTTTAAATTGCTATATGCAAATGAAATACACTAAAAAATTAGCCAAATTATATCAAACTTGGATTAAACCAATTATCAAATGGGATTACATGGTATCCTTGGTATCACATGGAATATGCATCATGGCAGATGTATATTGTTATACATCATAGCTTTCATTTCATGTATGGTGTACTGGAGACAAGAGACTTCTGTTCCAAGAGTTTGGTCTTTAAGGAAGTGCTTCCTCTCAGGCAACAGGAGTACCACCTTAAAACAGAGGTTGTCATGTCAAGGATAAACTCGGCAAGGTCTCGTCGTTTTGTAAAGCTGGATTGCTCCTCACAAATTAACTACACGTCGGTACTATGATGGTTATGGAGATACTGCGTGGAGACTCCAAGAACTGTAACTGTTCAGCTGGCCTGCTTGTGCTGTGTTTCTATGAGTTCTATGAGATGACAACATTAAGCAAGAAGAAGTAAAAATAATAAAATAAAATAAAATAATCTGCTTCTTCTCGGTAACACACAACTCGTAAAGCTATTTCCACTCAAAACTTTCTGCCAAGCACGGATGTACCTTGCCTAAGTACAAGTAGTTACTACTCAAACCTGCATTAAGTGGTGTTTTGGGGTCAGTAGAAATAAGCTGTGACCACAGCATTGACATATTATCACCTTTGAATTTGACAAACAGCAAAAAGGTGCATATTTACACACCCAGCAGTTACAGAGCAACATTACCAGTCGTGTTCCTGTCAAATATAACTAATATTCACTGGCCTATTGCTGTTAAATGTTCCAGTGTGTTCAGTAGTTAGTTGCTGACTGCATCCGTGTGCTGTTTGGTGCATGTAGTGTACAGTGGGTTTTTGGGGCCTCTTCTCTGAAAACAGCTACAGTTATGGATCGGACAGCTAAACAACGAGCTTTGGTGAATTTGTTATGAAGCTGAGTGGAGCTGCAAATTTGGGTGATAATTCTCTGTAGATTCTTCACTGCGACCCCTTTCAAATTGTCACATGGTTTCCACAATGTCATTTGATATATCATTATTCTAAAATATTGGTTATAGCCACTTCAAGTACTTAAGTGTAGTTCAGGGGATGCGGCATGCTCTCTACATCTCTGTCTTTCTTCTTGTTTTCTTTGTAATTCACCACTAGCTAACCCAGAAAGCCTGACTTTTAAACCCATGGTCTTATGATGCCACAACAAAGCAAAACACAACAAATCTTAGTTCTGCCCCAATTTAGGTTCTGCCTCCTTTGAAGGACCTGACCCACACGGGTGGGTCCATTAGAGGACTGAAAGCTGAGCTGAACCTGCACCTCCTGTAAGATGGTCTCTCCACAAAGACTGCATTCAGGTGCCTGCAGGAAGTTGTCCTTGCCAATTATCAGAAATGTTTGTTGAATTCATTTTTGCCAATGTAATGCATGATAGAGGACACACCATTGTGCAGTCTTTATTTGCTTAACAGTCCTCTTTGTATATTGTTCTTTCTGGATTGCCAGGGTTGTGTGAAAATTCAGTTAAGGTGCAAAAAAAATGCTTACTATAATGGTATTGTTTTTCAAAATTAAGGCCTTATTCTGCAAATAATATTCCTTTGTTGCCAAAAAACAATAGCGCAAATTAAAAATACTTTGATTCTTTGTTCTGTAACTCCAAATTGAGTTTAGCTGCATTCTGTTTGATTATCCTTGAGATGTGTTTTACGCTTGACTAAAGTCTGGCAATGAGGAATAGCAAAGGTTTTGATACTGTAGGTATGAGTGTCAGAAAACCAAACCCAAAACCTAACCTTTTCATTTTTTCTAAAGTAACAGTGCAGTATATGGTTGATGATACTTGTGATGATGATGATGATGCTTGCGTAGGCACTGTAGTGATGTCTGCAAATCTGTTATGGTTGCCAGGGCTTAGATTGATGTAGCTGTAGAGGTTGTTGTAAGTCAAATAACAGAGATACCAACTCTTAAATTGACATATTTCTTCTAGTCATGATAAAAATGTTAAGTTAAGTGCTCTTAGAAACAAATACCACAGCTTCTGTATAGACTGAAAAGCAAATGGCTTCAGTCCAACTTGGTCTAATCAGTTGTGAGACAAAAATCAGGACAGAAAATGAATCCTTTGGATGACAGCTTAATCACTTTAAAAATACTATACGTTAAGTGGTTCTCTCCTCTCTGATGTGAGGATTTACAACTTCTCTTTTTCATATTGATTGTAAATTGATTCTGTTTGGACTTTTGACAGTTGTTCAGACTAAATATCTAATTTGAAGACAACCCTTTAGGCTCTGGGAAACGTGTGGGCATTTAGTTTGTTTGACATTTTAAACCAAAAACTCAAATTGACAGATTAATTGATACTTTAAATATTTGTTAGTTGCAGCCCTAAACCTTACTGGGTTGTGTGTGTCTGAGAGAGACTGTAGGAGTGAGTCAGTAAGTTTTTTGCATTATTTGCCAGTTGTAAGAAGTTTGGTTAAGGAGCATCACTTTCTCTTTGGCTGTCTGTCTCTTTCCTTGGCTTTGGCTTTCCTTGTCTCTGCTGCGTTCTCCATCACTGTTCCTCCATCTCATCAGTCTTTGTAACGTCCTCTCACTGCCTGCTTTACATTGATCTGTTCTTCTAACTTCAAGGTGGAGAAGCCAATACTTCATCCACAATTGGCTTGCTCCACTGCTGCTCTTAAGCAAACTCATTTGGCCTCATTAGGGAACGAGTTCTCTGGACTAGAGAAGGAAGACAAGAAAAAAATCCTTTTTACACAGATCCTTATTTACAAACACTGACCACACACTGGAGCTGCTCTTCTATTCAAAATGACAACTCTTATTTCAGTTTATGTTTACAGTGAGATGATATTTTATAATTGCATTTACATGAAAATACAAGACACCCCCAAATTTCAATTTAATTGAGGTTTGGGAGGTTTGTTAGCTGTATCGCACCGCCTTCCAATCAACAACTGCTGGTTAAAATCCACCACCAGCAGTGTCTTAACTCTGGGTGAATCTGTCTTCATATGGCAGCCATTTCATTAAAATGCTTGAGTCTAATCTCCAAAGTCTTTCTTTCAATATCAGTTAATGTTGTATATATTATTGATCTCTCCTAATTCAACTATTAAACTAAGAGTATATATGAATTTATATAACAAGTTGGTTATTGTGCAGTTCCAGCAAGGACTTTTCTGTTTCTTCAACTCTAGATTATTCTGTCCATCACCATTCTCTCATACTACATTTGTGTCATGTAATTAAATTCCCTAAAATGCCAATGGCAGTAATTTACTGCACTACTGACTGACAAAATAGAGCCTCATACTTTCACTTACTTAAATCTAAGTATAATGCTGTATGTGTGTGTGTGTTTTGTTCATTATTCACCCTGTTACAAATTGGTAATACAATGGCGTGTGTGTGTGTGTGTGTGTGTGTGTGTGTGTGTGTGTGTGTGTGTGTGTGTGTTTGTGTGTGTAAAAGAATAAGAGACAGAAATGGGTCGGTAATTATAATTAGAAGGAGATAAAAAAGTACAGTATATGTATAGTATCTATACATTACCGTGAGTGCAGTCTGCCAGTCCCTGGGTGATAAGCTGTTAATAATGTGCTGGTAAGAATGAAACTTCTGGCCTTTTTTAAAGTCAGAGAGCCTGTAATTATACATGATGAATAGTTCTGTACCATACTTTAATTGTGAATGTTTGCATGATCATGACTTGAGATTACAAGTGCTTTATGGTAAGAAGTCCAATAAGTCCACTATACACAGGTCATCCAGTTATATTATACTTTATACATATTATATTCCTAGGAGGTTATCTAGTGTTGAGCATTACTGTTTCTAGAACTGAGTGAAAATGCATCATCTACTATCGATCCAGCACTCTACTCTGATGCTTTAGTAATTTAGCTTCCCATTGAATTTGGCCATTTTGCTTTCTATTCCTAAAACAGTGTGGAAGCAAAATTGATTTATTGGACAAAATGGACCCGCCGCACTTATGGAGCTAATTAAATTTGTCCCAAGCTTTCATTTGAAGTTCAACTTCGATGAGCCTGACAGCCAAATTTACATAGTTGACCAATAGCAAACTGTCTTGACAGCGCTGACCAAAAGTGAACAGAGAGAACCAAAGCGTTTAAAATGTAGGAATTTATTTTAGTAGTTTCACACCATTCAGTTTAATATAATCTCTCAAAAAACTGAGGTTTCTTCCTCGTTTGCAATGGTGCCACCCGTATCCATTTTGCTACAGACATAACTAACTACAACAATGACAGCCACTGCCCAACCTGCAAGTAGTCACTAATTCACTAACCTTCCAGCAGAATTTTGCCGTGTCACTTTTTGGTGTGAACGGACACTAACTCATGGGCAAATATTACTTTTCACTGGTAAATCTGGGTTTTCTACCCTGCAATAATACCTTGTAGAATCATTAGAAAATATCAGAGAATTGTCAGAACAGACCATGCTGCTGCTGGCAACATCCTGGAAAAAAACAAAAACAACCAAACAAAAAAAAAAAAATGATGGACAGCTTTGTCCCCAGTAATATTAACATGGGTGAAAAGCTTGAAGTCAGCTAGCACAATGTGTGTACAGCCCTGTCAATTAAGCTGGGTCATCACATGAAGAGCAAAGAGGAACACCTCTCAGATCTATTTAGACTCTCAATAAACTGAAAGACTGAGACAAACTGAGGAGCAAATTTAAGAGATGCAAATGCATTTGCACTTTATTCATGATATTCTTACATTTTGACAGAAAAAAAAAACTAAGTCACATGAATGTGGTTACTGTTTTGCACAATGTTTTACTTAGGCCTTCAGACACAATCTGATCAAAAAGGTGTGTTCGTACAAAAAGTATCAAAACCAGTAATGTCAGAGGCCAAGAGGTCAGGGGTTTGGTTTATGTGATAATAACAATTAAGTGTGAGAGCAAAACAGTGGTTGTGAATGAGATAATTTTATGCAGAAGAAGTGTGGTAAGACGTAAAATACTTGTATTTTTCCTTTACATAATTATTGCAAACCTGGATACAATTATTTAATACATTCTTTATGTTAGATGAACTGGTAGAGATGCTGCTTAAAATACTGTGAAGTTCTGATTTTCATATGAAAATTTTGTATTTTTTACAATCCCATTTCTGGCTTGACCACATCAGTGGGGCCAGCCCTATAAACGGAAATGTCTGTGACTGACTGGCTGACTGACTGATAAAATTACATTATTGGTCAGCAGAATGCTGTGTGACAGCAGTGCAGAAGTTGTTGGTTGTTGCTCTTTCAAAATGAATTGGCGCAAACAGTTTCTATTACGTCATCAGGGGTTGTTTACAGGCATTGTTGCCAGCTTAGCACCTTTGTCACTCGATTTACCGACTTTTCACACCCCTTTAGCGACTTTTCTTAACACAAAGAACCTAGCGACAAACTTTAGCTATTTTGTGGACAAGACTTCTACTTTCCATAGAAGAGAGCTTCTAACTTTCTCTCTGAGCGATCATTTTAAAGGTAAATATAGCACAGTTGTGTTTTGGACTTACTTAATGGGCTGCGTTTCTGTCACAATTTCAAACTTGTTCCATTGTCTGACAACAGAAACAGAAAAACATGTAAAAGAGAAGAGTTTTATTGGGAATTCAGCTGGTTTAAAAAACTTTATATGTGAGCTCAGAGAGTAGGAGAGAATCAAACAGGTAAAGGGGGTCTAGCCATTTACTAGGTTTTGATCCAGTCTTGTTTTAACTTCCAGAAAAGAAAGGGGTAAATTTGAGAACTTGACAGCATTATTGGGCACTATAACAAAATCAGTGAGTCTATAGCGTTAGGAACCATTAGTAGTTTAATACAACAAAAAATGAACACAGGACTGCAAAATTAGCTCATCTTTCGAGAGTTGGCTATTAGTTTGGGGGGCTGTTTATGTCAGATGAACATCACTGTACATATTCTCATTTTGCTTATGCATCAAGGCAACTCCATACTCATCAAAGTATCTTACTCAAGATCAAGCACCACAAATGATCAATATGTGCTGGCACCAAAAAAATGTCTTAGATTTCCTGGCTGCAGTAAGAGACAAACCAGTTGGAAACCCAAACATACCTTCAGAAAGCTATGAGTTCCTAGCTATGTACATGTTTTTTCTACAGTCTGTGGTAGCAAAAAAACAAATCAAGCTTTTTGAAAGTACATTACTCATTCCCCTACCAAAAGAACTCTCAGTATAGTTCATGTTGTGAGAACAAAATCTGAACCAAGTGATAAGAAACAACCCCAAAATACCACAGACATCAGGGAGAAGATACAGGTGTTTGTTTGAGAGTCATCAAGTACTCATGATATAAAAGTGTGAAGTGAAAAATAAAGTTCATGCTCTTTCTTCGTGGGCTGTAGTAAACACTAGAAAAAGATAATTATGACAGAATACACAGAAATCCATTGTATTTGGCTTAAATTAGCCTGAGATAAAACTTCATGTGAGACCATGGGGAATTTGTTTTATTTTTCTTTCTTTATTTTTGTTTTTGTAAGTAGTCAGTGTGAACCTGAGTACACAAAAAAAAATTAACAAAGTGAACTTCTTTACAGAAGAAGAGAGACTATTTGTTGTTATTTTAGCTCATTATTTTGTGATCATGATTTAATTATCTAATAATTGTGAAGTAAACTGTATTTTTGTTATGAATTCTGAATTATCTCATCTTCTAGAGGGGACAAATTATGTTTTTGATGCTCAGAGGAATGGCTGCAATGGCTGGAGTGACTACTCCTGGACAATGAAATTATCGGTGAAATCATTTTAAAAATTTACCACATTTAAGTACTGGCCACAAGATAAAAAATTGTTATTTCAACTTGAATCTCAAGATAATGATAATATTTATATATTTTGAGAAACAAGATTTTTCAGTTTTGATCTTGAGATACCAGTCTTAACATGGCTGCACTGAAGTTACATCTGTTTCTGCCAAAACAACCCATACATGTGACCTCCGCTTTTTTGTTTTATGTGTGTTTCTCACCTGTTTGTACGACACATAGATAGGTCTACTGAAGATGATCCACTCCACCACCTTACTGCAGGGCGGAGTAGTCAGAGAGCCAGTGTAGCGATAGTAACTTCCCAACGAGGATGGCAGCAGGTCCTTTAGTATAAACGGCTCCAGGAAAGTCTCTTTTTCTATATGAAAAAGGGCATGACAAAGTGTTCAGATCAATACAACATGATATACACAACACTCCTTATTTCACTGCAGACTCCAGGCTTTCTGGAGCAGACCCAAGTGCTACTATTTCACAGCCTTTAGGTTGATGTTATCTATTTAATATGCAGTATGCCTGCTTAGTTCATTGTCTTCCTATTGAAAGACATAATTGCGCTGAACACCTATAATTATACCTTTCTTGGTATTGGATGACATATACAATACTAGAAGGGCACGCTGAGAATGCAGACCTCCGCTAGGGCCAGTGTCAAACAACACACACCAGACTTCAGAGAAAAATTTCAAAATCGTAGTTAATGATCCAGATCTGGCCCAAAATTTAATTGGTTCTCCCCTCGCCCATGCCCCATCCCTCCATCAAGTTCGCTGCAAATCGGTTCAGTACCTTTTGAGTAATCTTGTTGACAAACACACCAACAAACAAACCAACAATGTGTGCTCCGAACAAAAATCACCAGTGATATGAAACACAGTGTGGTCTGTAATGAAATGATAAATAGGGCTTCAAGCAAGAAACTCTCTGTTTACTCTGTTTACTTTTTAAACTAAAAATGTTCTCAGTAGAGCGCAGTCATCTGCCAAGGCCAATGTCAATAAACATATAACAGACTTCGGACGAAAAAATTCAAATTCATAGTTAATTATCCACATCTGCCCCAAAATTGAATGGGTTCTTCCCTTCCCTCATGCCCCATCCCACCTCCAAGATCAGTGCAAATCGATTGAGTAATCCCACTGACAACTATCAAAAAAACCAACAAACAAACCGACCGCATAACCTCCTTGGCAGAGGTAATTATACTTTAAGAGTCAAAACATTCCAGATCCCCCAGAAATGAGCACGTCAAACTATTAAAGTATTCTGACAAAGACATTTACAGTATAACTGTTTTCTCTGAGATGCTGCCATTGAGCTCCCACTGACCTCAGAAGAGATGTTAATTTGAACTTTAAGGTGGACATTAGTAGCAGTTTGAGCAAGATAATGTGTTAGCATTGTGTTTCCTGACCGAAGCTGTTTTGTTGCATTATACTAAAAGTTTGGGTATTTTCAAATGTAATATTTTCTTTTTTCTCTCTGAGTGTGCCAATCATCTGCATCTGTGGGTGTCATGTGTTACAAGTAGATACTCAAGAGCCAGTGAGAGGAGGGAAAGAGACAGAGAGTAGACAATATGTCTGGCAGCCTGGCAAGCTAACGGACAGTACTGAAAAATTAAAAAGCAAAATTATAGCTTTGGGGTCAAGTTAAGTCATTGTTTTATTAAGTGGAAAATCACAAATCACAAAATTGCGTCAAGGTGTCTTGAATTGAGTTCAAGTCTCAGATTTGGCACTAGTTGGTTTCAGATGGAATGGGCTTAAATATGCAGGTAGAGATGAACTTTGGGTTTCTGTTTTATGTCTGTGCAGACCTTACTGATTGTTATATCATTCTTGTTGTCATGCTAAATTTGATAATAAGTTGCAAGCTAACTCATTAGAATTATCTTGCAAACCTGAAGTAAACAAAACAAAACAAAACAAAAAACAAAGTAAAGCAAAACAAAGCAAACAAACAACCAAAAAAACCCACACCAAAAAGCAAAACACAAAAAACTAAGAAAAGATTTATTGGTTAAGATAACAAGACTGAAAGTCTTGCCAGCAACCGATGAAGGCTACTATGATCATTACATCATAAGTGTTAACTGGAACAAACAATCTACTGATGATTTGCTTTCTACCATGTTACAACCTTACCAAGGAAAAGACTAAAAAAAATAAAATAAAATAGAAGACTGGGGAGCACTAAAGGAAACATGATTCGATGGGAAGCATGAAACTGCTCAGGCATTTAATATGTGATCTGCCTATTATATTTTAAATAATTCTTTACAATTAGCAGTTTTGGCCTGACGCTGGTGTCAAGGGAAATCTCATTTGGTTAGTATTCATCTCCTGGTGATCATCAATATCCACAGCAAATTTAATGGCATTGTGGCCATACGTTTCTAGGTACAGTGTCGTGAGCATGGACCAACACACTGATCAGCTGACTACCTGCACTGTGCTTACTATTTCTCATTAGCTGAGATACACTGAATAATTCCATTTGCCCAGAATAACTTTAGGTCTCTCGGGTGTGGTCGGTGCTGGGACATCATCTTTAAACCTGCATTTATTCATATTTTTGTCCGCTTCCATGCAGTGAAGCTAGAAACACAACATGTGACATTTTAGGCAAATATGTTAGCAAGTGTCTGTTTACACATCCAAAAGACAGGGAGCAACTTTAGCATTCATGTGGGGTTGTGTTTCTGTCCAACTGACAAATTAAGTCCAAATAATTCCCTCACGTTCTAGTGTTTTTTCCTGAGAAAAACATCTGAATGTATTCAGAAATATCTGAAAAATATCTAAATGTTCCACTGTGTTGGCCAACTAATTGCTCACTTTGTGAGTTTAATGTTTGGTGCTGAGCAAGTAGAGTACCGTGGCTTTATCAGAGGTTTTTAAGCTGAAAAGGGACCATTTTCCCATTACACAGTCATTTGATCCATCGTTAATATAAAAAATATTGATTGGTGCAGCTTTTAAATTAAGACTTACTATCAGCTATTGGCAGTTTTTCAGAAAATAAGTAGTGCAGTAATTCTTCAAAGTCCTGTAATAATAGCAAATGAATCAAAAAATACTTGGATAATTTTCACCATCAACACCTCATCAGTCCTCTGTCTTGGTACATTTGTGGAAAAAGAGCTTTGTAGATGAGGAAAGGAAGAAGAGGAGAGGAAGGATAATGTGTGACAGGAGGAGTTGTCATCAGAGGACAGAAGAAGGAAGAAGTGAATTGTGAAGCACAGGGAAAGGTGGGGAAAGAGGGGTTGAAAAAAGAAAAATAAGAAACCAACAACGAAGGGGACAGGGATGATGGTAAGAGATGAGTAGGGGAGGAGGAGAAGGCATTTGATCCAATGAAAACATATGAGGATGGAGGATGACAGGAATGGAAATAAAGGGTGAGAGAGTGTGTACAAGTGTCTGGGATGTGGGGCTGATGCGTGCAGCAGGGTGGGTCATTTGACAGGGATGCGACAGGCAGAAGGGAAGATGCACTGTCTTTTTGTGTCTTTTTCGGTGACACATAGAACTCTCCCTCACCACCTTCTCCCTCTTCCTCTTCACCCATCCACTGACAAGCCCTGTCTCCTGCTGCCTCCCCCAAGTTCAGGGATATATTTTCAGCTCCGCTGACTCCGCGCAACAGAGTGAGCTGGGGAAGGAGGAAGAGTCAGAGACAGGGAAGGGGGTGTTAACAGCAATGTGGTGGGGGTTGGTGGGGTGTACTTGGGGAATGGAGAATGATGGGACAGATCTTATTCCTGATTTATGCATTTGAATTAGTACTCTCAAGAACTGAACACTTTGGCATTTCTTGCTTCAAAGACAAAACCCCGGAAACCTATTTACACATGAGACACAACCTTTCTTGCTCTTGTATATGCTCTACACCATATGAAAGCAAACAGTGCTTTCAGGAGGAAAAGGATGAAGATTTAGTAGGGTGGTGGGTTGTGGGTCCTTTTTTCTCTCACCAGAACCAGCGATTAGCAGCAGTGACAGTGCAGAAGGGCCCAGGAAAGTCTAACATTAGTTGGAGCAGCATGAGGCTGTTATCACACTGGAAGTATTTTGAGCTCCAAGCCTCCGAGCCTCCAGCGGGGCGCCAGAACAGCTGTCTACTCATCTAATCGTCCCTTAGTGTCCTCACTTAGTAATTCAAGTCCATTCCACAGTGAGCGAAAAGCACACATGCTTAGCACAAAGTCATATTTTGGAAGGCACCCAAGGACTCTGAGTGTGTTGACTGATATTTCGTGCCAATATTGATCTAAAACTCTGTCATAACTGCTTGCCCTGATCCAATTTGTTACAGTGATCCGAAGCACCTTGAAACCTTTGTGACAAAACCTTTAGAGACTCTAGGTACATATCAAACTGGTCAAATCACATGATATCTGTAGGTGAACCTTGATTCTGTCATTGTGTTTGGAAGATTTTTTTTCAGTTTTGGTTATTCAGTGCCACTCTTGATGACTGCAGTGCACATGTTTTCTGATCTTGCACGCCATCAGTTGGATTTTACTGCCTTCTAAAATGCAAAGAATTGCTACAAAACAGATTCATATGAGAGTTATCTCATTTCCCACTTACATGGTCAATATGTAAGTATTTTAATTAAGAATATCAACAGAATGTGAAGAAATATGTTTCCACATTACGTCAAATATGTCTATGTATTGTGCTGCAGAAATATCTACTGCAGTTAGCATGCTAACCAGCTAGTCCTGACCTGTCCCATCTCATAATACGACTCTGTACCTCTAGAGGTAATAGTGAGTCACAGTAGCGTCCAGTCTGCCCTCAGTCCAAAATGAGAGGGTGAAGAGGTAGTAACTGTGAGTAGGCTATAAACCTGTGTTGCAGCCGTCCTCTCTCAGCAACATTCCTCCAATCTTTCCTCAAGCTCGGCTATTGACACTGCTTCTATAGCTGTTCTCCCTCGCGTTCCTGAACCTCTCGTGGCTTGTCCTCTGCTCCCGCCACAACTACATGACTGGGCGGACTGGGTATGAAATCGTCGCCATCAGTCTAACAATAACGGAAGAAAACAAACTACCCATTACATAATCAGATTGCAAGGTAAGGTTAGGCAACCTATAAAAAACTGTCCTAGGTCGAGGTTAGATTTATTCAAGCTAATGTTAGCTCAGCGTGAGGGTGAGGGTTGACTCTTGGGTGTGAGTGGCCAGCGAGTCCAGTCAGTGCATTTCTTTTTTCTTATGATAGGGGCTCCCCTATCCTGAGAAATTCCTACACATTGCCCATTTAAGGTTAAGGTCTGGTTAAACTTAACCAACTTAAAGTACTTGGTTAAGTTTCGACACCCCCCAAAAAATAAATAAATAAATAAATAAATAAAATAAGTAAAAAAATAACTCAAGGTCTACTTTCAAGCCGTTTTCCAGAGCTTCAAAAACAATGACACTAGAGACTACATTTTGGAACCAGTAACATTGCCAACGGTCTATGTTAGTTTCTTTTAACCATGATCACCATCCCACCATCCCAGCATCCCACCATCACCATGTCAAATGTACACCAAGTACTGAAACAGCTGCCATAACTTAAGGCACAGTTACATTAGTGTTCTGTTCAATGGAAGTGCTCCACACTAAGCCCCGATTATGATGTCAAAAAAGTGATATCACAGTTTCTATTTTGGGGATAAATATAGATTGAGCAGTACCATCACAATCTGTAAACAATGTGTGAAAGTGATGCTGTGGTAACAGCAAACACTTGTTTGAATTTGTCTATGGTGTGGGCTTCAAATGAAATGCATGAAAAGCAGAGTGAATCGTGCTAGGATTCATACAAGTCATACTAACACACTGATTTGGATGAGTTTGGACTGGTCTTCAGTCAGCCAGTCAATGTACCATCTTTGGTCACACTTAATAAAAATGGTCAAATTTTGAAGAGTTTCAAGGAAGAAAGGGACAGATGTAGTTTTCTGACAATCAGAGTGTTAAATTACAATTGAAAGAAATGAAGGGAGAAACAAAAGAGGAAGGTCTGTTGTGAGAACATTTTCAGGTTGTTCAGTACAATCACATAAAATATAGCACTTCTGAGCAGCATCTGTCCCATTGCAATAACACTTAATCAATGATGATTTCGTTGATGCCCTGAGAAACGTTCTTAACAAATAGCCTTCTGAATCCCTAAACATTAAGAAAGAAGTTTGTTTCATACATAAACTGAGTGAGGCAGAAGTATAAAAATACAGTACCTACTTATACCTCCCACCCTGCTAATTTTTTGGTGTTCTTGTTGCATTTATACTCACTTGACAAGCAGATATGGAGAGAAAACAATGTTTTGTGATTTATTTCGAATTAGTAGATGATTTCCAAATTCGCTAGTTCTGAAAGGTTAGAAAGTGTTGTTTCTCTCTCACTAGTGCAAACACTCCCATTTGATAATGAGCTGTCAAGCACCACAAATTGTATGGTCTGTGGGAAAGCTTCAAACTTAAGACAAGCACTGAGTACTGCATTTGAACCTTTATTTTTACATGTTTATAAAATCGCTTTAGCAGAGAGTGCCTAGCCTGCTTAGCCAGTTTGATGACAACACCTACTAAATAAAAAAAGTGTGAAAGATATTATTAAAACAACATGTAGTTTTCCTATTTGACCTTATTTGGGGGGGATTATCCTTTCATGCATGGCTGAAAATGATTAATATTCTATATCAAATAGCCCCTGTTAGCAGCCTAAAATAAGCACTGGTGTCAGAATGAATTAGATGATTCATTTGCCTCTGGGTTATCATGAGCACCGTTAAGCATCTATGATGAAAGAATGTAAATACAGTAGTCATAACTGCTGTTTGCTTACTTTCTGAACTCTTGAACAGTGCTGCAGTATGGAGAAAGTGGGTCTTGGAAAAGTCTTAGAGGGTCATCGACGCAGGTTTTTTTTAAAAGCTGAGATATTTCAGTTCAAAATCCTAGACTGTTTGAGGGTAAGTTCAAGAATAAAACAGCCTGGGACTCACTTATCTGCACTGCAGTTAGATTGCTTCATTTGCACATGAAATGAGGTGGCATTTAATGCATGGATGAGAACTTTGTATTTTTCAGTGATAACTGGATTTTTACTCCAAAACATGGAGCTAGTTACTCCCTCTCCAGTCTTATCAGTGGTGGTAAATGTTGAGATTTATTGTGTTGATTTATTAGGATTTTATGTCATGTTATTTGTTTATTTTTGTTGTTGTTTTCCTATTGTGAAGCCTTTGACAATAATGTCTGAATTAATTTGGGTGGTTTATGGGCATGAACATTATTTCTATACCATATTAGCCATGGCATCAGTTTTGCAGAATGAGTAACCTTCTTTCATGAATTTGTCCTGTTTGACCTTATTACTTTATAAAACATTACAAAGTAAATGAGCATGTTTTGATGTACAAACTAGTTATGTCAGTATGTGTGAAATGGAAAGCCCAGATATTGATGCATTTTAAATGTCTTCTCTTATGTACTGTATTTCTGTGCCTGAATTGTTAGATTACATTCCAAAAACAGCCCAAGGAAGTCTATTCTGATGCAGTGTACAGACTGCAGAGATGCTAACCTTGCTAACCTGATGTGTGTCTAGGGGCTCATATCTTGTTGGTTACCCCAGGTAAAACATTGAATTAAAGGAGCTTTTTGATTGTCAGTCAAAATGGATTTTAATCACTGCTAATAATAATAATAACTAATACATTATTCGGTGTATTTCTTTTGTTTGTGAGCTTAATGATAAACTTAAAAGACAAGGTTGACATTGGGAAATATGCTTATTTACTTTTTGGAGTTAGATGCTAAGTTTCAGCCACAGGTCGGTGTGTAAAGTATGGGGCTAGAGCTGGGAGGCAAAAAGCTTAGCTTTGTATAAAATTGGAAACAGGGAGAAACATCTGGCTGTTCAGTTCGAAAATATTTCAATCTGTATACAAACAGAAAGGTAAAAACAGTAACTTACAGCTTTCTGAAGAGTGACATGCTGGAACCAATTCTTGGGGCTGATGGCCACGACACTATGTTCTCCTTTCTAAAGACCAAACCATGGATTCTTTGATATTAATTAATCAAAATGTTTGATCCCTCTCAACTGAAGCACATTCAATGTCTGACCTGAGATGGAAAGGGAAAGTCTTCATGTGCCTACTAAGAAACTGTATGTCTGGGATTCTGTTAAAGTGTCTGAAATCCAGTCCAGTGAACTGTAGAAGAGGGACATGAGTATGCAAAGTTTAACACTACATGTCGACAGATTTTAGAGGATGATGGTCCAAGAAATCTGGAGAAGTTTGGAGTATGTACAGTGCACAGAGAGACGAAGATTCATGTTTTTGGTTTGTTGCCATTGTTTAAGCTCCGCATATAGCTATGTATTTACACATCCCTCTGTGTCAGCACTGGGTCATTTCCTCTGTTTATCCACTCAAGTGTCAGTGCTTCCACTCTTCTTGTGTCACAGTGCTGAAATGAAGCCCTTCGTCTTCCCCGGCACAAATTACAAGTCCATTAATTCACTATCTTACTCACCGCACGTAGTCTCCGCTGACTTGGCACTCTGCAACCCTGAATGGCAATTAATTTTTAAAGGGTGTACATGGCTCATGGTGGTTTCCCCAGATTTGAGGTACTGGGTCGACCCTGTGGCACTTGCATAGGCATTAGAAGAAGAGAAATTTTGTGTTCATTTCCCTCTTTCTCCCTTCGTCTGTACTACTATACAAATACCATTCTTTTACTGATGGGGGCTTAATCACAAAGCGCTCTCTTTCACATCCAATCTGATGTAGCTCCACTGCACAGTGCTCGCATCTTAAGCTTCTTTTTCATCATCTACTCAATAGGATTTCAAGAAATTTGGGGCAGAGACATTATTTATCTATTTATTTATCACTCCTCCATTTTTTTCTCATGGTGTTTTTGGAAGATTTTACTTAAAGCCTCTATCTTGATTTATGGGATATTCGAGCAGTTTTGGAATGACGGAAGTTAATTACGCCAAGATTTGTTTAAACCATCATTATGGACTAGCATGTAGACTTTTAGAGATATGTATATACAAGCTTTGTTTTGGTCAGTACATCTTTTATTCGGACTTTCTGGTGCAGTGTACTACATCTTAAAAACACCTCATCTCCAGCTGTGCTGTGCATTATGTCAATGTGAGGATAACTCCTGGCCTGCTGCTTTGGAAGAGCTTGGAAGAGATGGTAAAACTCTCCTAAGAATGTATCTTATGTGCCCTCACTCTGTCTCAGAACATCCTCTCCTTCAATAACAAGATTAACTTACTACTGTCATTATTTAATTTTCTTTATCTCAACAACTACAGGCCAGATTGCAGTGAAATTTGGTATCAACATTAATGTTCATCGAGGAGGAACTCTGTATTTTGGACATTCCATGAGATTTCGTCTAGGAAGTACACACAATTATATAACGGGTGGATTGCCAAACAATTTCCTGAGGATTTGCTGTGGATGATAAGGATGTTGATAACGATTAAGTGCAAGTGATAATTAAGATGCCAATGATATTGCTAATCTATATTGATGTAAAGTTGTTTATAAGGACGATTGTCATGATTTTACATTCCACCACAAAATAATGATGGAAAGAAGGAAAAAATTATCTGACTATTCCATAAAGTACAAGGAGAAGCATAATTTTTCAGTCACATCACAAAAAGTACAAAACAGTATATTTACCTCAGAAAAAGCTTATACTGTATGTCTTGGTTTGATAGGCAGGACAAACATTGTATTTTGTTGTTTAGTTCATACTACTCGTTGACATAATTAATACAATAATACATGAATTAATATATTATATATGTTATTGTTTTTTGTGCATGTTACATTGTACAGTACAGAATTCACTATAACCAACATTAAAATTATTAGCATGAGAAGGCTGTCACTTTGCTCGTCCTCCTCCTCACTGCCACCTCTTGTCTTTCCCATCATCCCACCGCATCATTATCAGTCTTTGCATCTGTCTCCAAGCCCCTGCAAACCCTGCGTAGACAATGCTCTCCTCTATTTGCTGCCGAAGCCTTTCATGAATCTGCTATATAAATTAGATTCAGCTTTTTTACTGGCCTGATTTCACAGGGATGGCATGGACCTACTCGCTGGCTAACTAGTCAAAGGACATTTGTTCCGGTTAGGTTTCATGTAAAATGTAACAAGGCATGAGGTACAAAGAAAGTGGAGTCAGACCTGTGGTGCATGTCCTCCAGACAAGCCCGGCAACAAGATAAGAGAGCACTGTAAAAAATTTAACCACCCACTGCTCCATAGAGTAGCACTGGTGGAGACAGAGAAAATTAGCTAACTACCTTCCCTATGGGAGAGATGGGAGTGTGGCCTTGATTGAACTTGAGTGGTCTTTGTGTTAGATGAATTATGGAGGCAGAGGAGTTTTTCAAGACAGCTGAGCAGGAGATGAAGTGCAAGTATCATGTGGTGGGTTTTTATCAAAGTTTTATTTGTGTATGCCAAAGTACTCAAAATTCACTCTGAAGTGTTCTGTTGTTGCAAGGCAAGCTGGGCCCTTTTTTTGGGGGGGGGGCAAGACAGAACATTGCTTCAGGATAAATGCTCTGATCATGACAGGGATGAACATCAGGTCCGTGTGCATGAGAAAGCTGTTTTTGACTGAGGGCATACAGTGCCAACCAAAAACAACTCCTAATTGGTTATGTGAAGAAAAAATAAAGAAATATCCCAGAAGTCCTAATTTACTATGCGAATATACCTAATGTGAAGCTTGAAATGATGCACTAAGGGCCCAATTACACTGGAGTTTTCTTTGCATCGTTTCCCTATAGTGCAGAGATAATATCAAATCCAAATTACATCCTCAAATAGTGACCATCAGTCAGCTCTCCATATTTATCCTAGACTGTGCAAATTCACTTCCTCCAAAGGCCTGCCCATGTGGTGGATTTGGCCCTCACTTTTCCTGCTGCAGTGATGGTGACTGGTCAAGATCAGCAGATTGATGTCCCATATAAAGCCTAAAGACTGTCATTGATGATATCTGTTATTTAAAGGGAAAAGTGACAGCCTCTGTACCCCTTATTGACTGTTGTTTCTGATAACGAGAAAGTGTATTTTGTAAACCTGAGGCCCTCATAAAAGCCCCACTGGGACTGGACCAGAGTTAGCGTAAAGGATAATAACATTTATTTTACGACTTTTTTTATGTTTATAGTTTTGTCCATAATTTCTATGAGTCATGATAACATTGTACTAACAAAATTCAACTTCTGCTCACTGTCAACAATTGTATTAATTTAATTGAATTGGCACATTTTGCTTCAGGACCTTCTTCAGACATTTTCACATAACAAGAGAAAAAAAATCCTCTTAAATATACAGTATGAGGACAACAAGTCCTGACGAAGCCTGACAGAGGTCGCTGGACCAAATAATAGCTATTATCCTAAGTGTGGATGGTTTGCAGAACCCCCTTCTTAAAATTTGATTTGTGACTAATTCTCTAACACAGACTGTTTGTATACAGGTATGCAATGATAAATTCTCTTGTAAAACTTAGTCAAAAAGTAATTGCTAAGATTTGGGAGGATGGTGACTTTACCAAAGCAAAGAAAAAAAAAATACAGGTTATCAAACAGGCTATAAACACACCAACAGTTTTACAAGATTATCAGAAAACAACTGTGTGTAAAGGGGAAATTGAAACTGAGTGCACCTTAAATGTCAGTAATAATCCATCATTGCACAGAAAAACTAACTATGGTAAGGGCAGTCTAATATGATATCATACACCCCTAAAGTGGATCATATATTTCCAGTCCCTAGTGTGAGCCACCTCAAAAGCACCACAGCATCATGTGAGTGACAGCGGGGCACAGAACAGATGGAGACATTATATAAGTTGTTAACTAGCCATCTAGGTAATGTAGTAGTGTGCATTACTAGCACGGACACAAAATACCATTGGAGTCTCTTGTGATTTATACTGGATTGTGCAGAGTGTCTTGCTAGCAGATTATTCGGCTAAATCGAATGTTCCAAATGTTCTTAACATTATAATGTGTCAGCTATCTGGTTACTGTGAGCTAAATTAGTTAACGCTAGCTAGCAAACTAGTTTGTTGCCTGCTAGGAGCTTCATACGGGTGACACATAAACGAAAAACCCCAAATAGATGAGTGGAGAATCATAGCAAATGCAGATGTCTCCACACAGGGCACGAGGGGTCACTGAATGGTCTGATGAGTATGAAAAGGACTTGAATCATATGCTATGGCCTTCACAGTCAACTGATCTTAACTGAATGCCTATAGGCAGCGCTCTCCACCACCATCATCGGAACACCACATGAGGGAATATCTTTTGGTAGGATGGTGTAGAGTTCCAGAGACTTGCAGAATCAATGGCAATGTGCACTGAAGCTGTTCTGGCGGCACGTGGTGTCTCAACACCATCTCCTAGTCTAATCAGTCTGTCAGGGAGCGCTTCTAATGAGCCTTCTGTTAAAAAAAAATCTGTATAATTATATACAGTACAGTATGTTTCCCTTAAACATTTGTCTGGATTGCTGATGCCTTTTAACAGTAACAATACTTACCATGTCAGTAATGCACAATAAGTTTAGCTACGAGTTTGAAACATCTTTGGCCATACACACAAAATGGCTTTCAAAATGGTTTCTTCCCTGGTGAAAACTTACTCCACCCTGAATTTACAGTGTGCATGCTTAGTACAAATGTACAAAATCTATAAAACTATCTACATGATATACTGTAGTGGCAGGGAATTTTGTACATTAACTGATGGAATTCTCTCCACTCTTGAAAAATCTGTTGTTGTTATACAACCACAATTGTGTTGTTCTCATGTGTGCCTTGGGAACATGAACATATCAAAATTTCTTCTGAAGGCACGAGGAGCTGGAGAGCCACCTGAATCAGGAACAGAGGAGACAGTGCCAGAAACCCTTCCAAGCTGTTTGATGATGGAGCCATGGTAAGGATGGGGGGAGAAGAACCAATGGCTATATTCAAAGGATGGAAACCTCAAGTCCAAAGCATGCAGAAATGCAAAGACATTGGTGTGGTTTGACAGGAATGCCTTCTCTTATTTATGGATAAATACAGAGGTGAGCGGTACTTGTAAAAAAACTCTTGCAAAAAAATGTTATAAACAAAGAGACTGCTTCTCACAAGACTCCTACAATTTTAGCAAGCTGCTGTGGAAAACCAGACCATCCGGCAATGACCAGGTACAGCTCCTGGCCCCCCTTCAGAAGTCTAGCCAACGGAAAAGTGTGAGGAGCTTGTCCAGTCTGGGGAGAATGAGGTGCACAAGATGGCAAAACTCCTTGGTGAACCAACAAGACAAGCTTTGGAGGAGTTCAGGGATTATAAACTCAGCGGGACGAAGGAAGGAAAGGCTCTGAACCTATATTTGATTCCAAGCAGGACCCCTTGGCTAACTCCACTGAATGCGAAATGGGATTGTCGGCAGTCATTGACACAGACAGAAGGTTTTTAACAGAATTCACTCAAAGAGTCTGACTTCTGTTCTGTTTGTTGGTATTAATGGACTGCCCCTGGACATGGTTTACCCCTCTCCATTTGTCATCTTCTGGATAAAAGCTGCACACATTCACCATCATGGGTGGGAGGAAACTGTGCAAAGTGCAGAAGGGCTGGCTGAGGTGGAATATACGCTACAACATTAAAACCAGTATACACCATTATCTGCTATTATATACATCATATATAAAGGTAGGGTGTGGTGATTAATAAATTCATTCTTAGCCAGTCACATCACTGGTCTCATCATTCTGAAACAGCTGTGCCAGTCACAGTGAGGCATTACAACAGCTCAACAAATGTAAAGAGGTTCTGTAGGAATTTATACTTTTGTCTGGATGCTGCAGAGCGGCATGACCTGAACACACAGCAGCTAAAATCTGCAGCCAAAGGCAAATGATGTGGGTTTTTATTTAACTTGTACAATGATGATAGAAATAAATAATAGAAAATGTTGACAATATTACGACCCTACTTTAAGTCAAAAATGCTCACACCATACCGTAAAATGTGAAACAACAGCATTTGCACCATAATGCGTTTCAATGAAACATGGAATTCTACTTTTGCTCAGAAGAAAGTAGGAAAGGAGGCAGTGACACATAATTTATGAGCAGGTTTAATTTGACATCTCCCACTTTAACAACAGAATACCAGAGTCATAACAGACCAGTGTGATGTGGGTGGTATTGTATATGGTTACACAGTAGCAGCCTGGCGTCATTTGCATGTGATTTAATAATAGTAAACATAGTGAAGAGCTGTGCATACTGCTACTGGTCTCTGACGCGTTACTTCTCAAATCAGGCTGCAGATTTATCAGCATACTGTATTTTGTAGGGAAAAAAAACCCAATTCAAACCCAGTAAACAGACATTTATAATGAATCTTTCTTTAAATATTAAGGCATTGTTACTTTTTATTTCATTAACTAAAATAATAGAAAAAAAAAATTAAACAGTAATTGGTGCATGTGTAATAGTTTGGGGACCTACTAAGTCAGTATTGGCATATATCACAGTTTGAAAATGCTTTTTCTAGCCAGCTAAATCTTTCTTTATTTTGATTTAGGAACTTTCAGCTATTCATCTTGCAGTTCACTTCAAGTTCTGAGATATTTTTTGACAATTCACATGGAAATTTATGTTGATGTTTAACTCTTATCAGAAATGACTTTACAACTGTTTCCCATTACCATAGTGTTGAGCCCCCTTTCCTTAGGAGCTCTGGGTACGAAAATAATTAAAAAAAACTTTAACATTCCCCTTACAATTCCACCACAGCTCCGAGTGATAATGCCTTAGTTAATGTGCTAATTTACCATGCTAATTCAACACCCCTCCTGAGTACAGTTAGGAAATTACCTAAACTAATTTACACTTCAGATATTATGCCCCATTAGTTTGTAAAGCTGATCTGCATGTGGATGTGGACTTGTTTTCAATATATCATAGATCAGGACAGGAATATTGTTCTGCTGTACAAATTTAGCTATGTGCTAGATTCTTTATTTAGCTACAGTATTTCTACACCATTCAGCCATAACATTAAAACCGGTAAGTGGTTTCAATGTTGTGGCCTATAGGTGTTTATAGCTAACTGGGCACTGGGACTACCACTCACCATGATGGACCACACCCTTCAAGCCATGGATTATTGGTTGGACAGCAGGATTGTCCTTCCCTCCCACCTGAGAAACACAAAAAGAAAGAGCTGCTGTAAGATACAGTGATCATCAAATCAGCAGTATTAATAAGTAAGCCCAAATGTCAAAGTTACTCGGATTAGTAACCATAATGTAACTACTGAATTTCAAATTATAATCCTTTACACCATTCATTCCTGAAAAAAGTAATCACATAACTGTAATGTGTTACTGGCCAACACTGATTGTTTACTTTCTGTTTGTTAGTACTACCAACTGTATTTTGTACCCTCTGCTGCTGCAGTGATTCTTATACAGTATGATGCATATATCCAGTTTTAATAATAGTACAGCACCCTACAGTACCTAAGAAAAAAAGAGAAAAAAGACAGATTGATCCTAAATCAGAAGAAAGAATAGGGTGATAAAAGTGACAAAGGGGGAGGAAAAAAAGCACAGAAGAGATACTGAGAAAACAAGTGCAGTGTAATTAGGAGAAACAAACAGCAGCAATCAACAAGCTATCAAACGCCCTCTCTGTCTGAGCTCAAAGAGTGCGGGATGTCATAGTAACACAATCATTTTCATTGACTTCAATTAGAGCGTCATCGTTTCATGAAGGCTGGATATTAATTAAAGCACAAAAAATAACACCTAAATGGCAAAGCACGATTGCCTTCCAAATTGCCTTCCAAGAAAATCAACCCGTTTTGTTGCTTATGTATGAGGACATGTTACTCTAAATCAAGTCAGAGTGACGTGGTCTCTAGAAAGAAATCTATCAAACTACAAATGGTGGACATATTTCATGGACACACATGCCTGTTTTTACATGAGAATAATTTGTATTCAAATGCATGTGAGGAACATCTCCTTGGAAGAGCCTTTGGAAAGGCAGCTGTTTGAATAACACACTGTTAAAATGGCAGAAAATCACTGTCAATAAGCACACCGTAGGATGACAGGCAAGTGCACAGTTAGCAGAGACAGCAGGGGACAGTATTGTTGTTCACTTGCTTTTTACATGTTAAACACTAACTAGAGAAAAAATAGAAAAAAAGTCAATTTCCCTGTTTTGTGTTGAAGAGTGATTTTACATTTGCAGGTGCATCGATTTTTTCCATTTGTAACTGGCTTCCACTGTCACTGTTTGGCTGTCAGCAGGTTTCATTGGGGAGTTTTTTCTACTGAAGCTTACACAAAGAACTGTCAACAGCAAGTTCTGGATTATTCAGTGTAACCAGGACAGTGGTTTCAGGAAGGATATTGCTGTTGAGTTTTTAAAATTTCATTTTTCAATGCTTTAAGGTTTGAAACAAATATATTCCATTCACACCCGTTATACTTTCACATGATTCCTAACCCTAAGAGCCAATCACTACAGCTATGGCTAACCACAGAATGTAAGTACTAATTATGATGTTAGGATTGTGGGCCATTGAGATATAAAAAACATTTCACGTGTGACTTTTTCTCTGTTCACTGTAACAGCTATACAAAACCACAAAAGCCATGCTCACCTGACAAGCAAGTGTCAATCATAGGATCAAATCCTAAAAAATGTTGCTTCAGGCCTGGCATTAACATTAAAAAGAGGACAGGGTATTCTGTTGCCAGGCTGTATGACCACCCACACTGTATTCATGTAGAGAGAAATAAAATCACACACCTGTTTTGACAAGCATTATATGCCACTGGTGTACTTTGGACTTCTGACAAATATTACCACATATTTACTGCCAAAGTTAATACTACCTCTGTGACTACTGCTGAAACTACTAGGCCTGCTAGCTACATCTACTGCTACTACTGCAACAACTACTAAAATCTATTGCTATTGCTAATACTAACACTGTGAAGGCTGCTACGACTACTGCTACTAGCTGCCTCTACTACTATACTTTTATGTTTTATATAATAAGTTAGGTACATTAAGTATGTAAGTGATTACGCCTCTGTACAGCACCACAATGAATTTGAAAAGGAAGCCATCAAGATATGATGGAACCCATGGACATCACCAAATGCTGTGCATGCTTAGTACAAATGTACAAAATCTATAAAACTATCTACATGATATACTGTAGTGGCAGGAGGTTCCTCCCTTGAGATGCTTTGCCAGGCCTTTACTGCAGCTTTACCACAGTCACCTTCAGTAGCTGCTTGTTTGTGGGTCTTTCTGCCTTAAGTTTTGTCTTCAGGAAGTGAAAAGCATGTTCAATAAGGTTAAGATCAGGTGACTGACTTGGCCATTGAAGAATATTCCCTTCCTTTGCCTTGAGAAGCTCTTGGGTTGCTTTCGTAGTATGTTTTGGATCATTATCCATCTATACTGTGAAGCACCATCCTATCAGTTTTGCAGCATTTGGCTGAATCTATGCAGATAGTATAGAACTATACACTTCAGAATTCATCCTGCTACTTCTATTAGCAGTCACATCATCAATGAACACCAGTGACCCACTTCCATTGGCAGCCATACGTCCCCAAGCCATAACACTACCTCCACCATGTTTGATAGATGATGTGGTATGCTTTGGCTCATGAACCATTCCTTTCCTTCTCCATACTCTTCTCTTCCCATCATTCTGGTACAAGTTCATCTTGGTTTCATCTGTCCAAAGAACTGGGCAGGCTTTTTTAAAGGGTTTCTGGTGAAGTCTAATCTGGTTTTTCTGTTCTTGAGTTTTGCCAGTGGTTTATACCTTGTAGTAAACCCTCTGTATTTACAATCATGAAGGTGTCTCTTGATTGTAGACTTGTAGACAATGATACACCTGCTTCCTTGAGAATGTTCTTGACTTGGCTTGATGTTGTCAAGGGGTTTTTCTTCACCAAGGAAAGAAATCTGCGATCATCCACTTTAGTTGTCTTCCGTGGTCTTCCAGGCCTTTTAGTGTTGCTGAACTCGCCAGTGCTGTTCTTTTTAAGAATTTACCAAATTGTTGATTTGGCCACTCCTAAAGTGCCATCTCCGCCATCTGTATGATAGGTTAGTCTTATTTTTTATCCTAATGATGGTCTCCTTCATTTGCATCGACATGTCTTTGGACCGCATGTTGAGAGTTCCCATGAACGTCTACCAAATTCAACACTTGGAATCAAGTCCAGACTTTTTATCTTCCTAATTTGTCATGAAATAACGCAGGAACAGGCCATACCTGGACATGAAACTGAGTGTCAGTCAGTTGTCCAATTACTCGTGAACCTCTGAAAATGAGGGACTATGTATAAAAATGGTTGTAATTCCTAAATGGTTAATGTGATCATTTTGTTAAACCCCTTGAATTAAAGCTGAAAGTCTACATTTCAATCACATCTTGATGGCTTTGTTTCAGATCCATTGTTGTGGTGTACAGAGGCAAAATTATGAGAAGTGTGTTACTGTCCAAATACGTATGTACCTAACTGTACTTATAAATACTGAAATTGCTACTGCTATTATTTTTATGACAAATACTGCTACTCCACTACAACAACACCTGCTAGTAGCTACATACAACTACAACAACAAAAATTACTACTAATAATTATCCTCATCATTGTCATGATAAACATTACAAACTTCAAGTGAAAAATATGCAATAATTAATCAAACTGCAGCACAGGTAAAAAGGTAACTTTTTTTAGGTAAAAGTAAAAGGTCAAATGGTCAGAGTATTCAGTTTTTTAGGTTTTTTTTTAGATGTCAGCGTAAATGTGTTTTACAGAACAAGAGACAGTTTCATTGTTTATAAAACAAACTAACTCAAACTTTCACAAAACCCCAGCCATCATCCATATCCAACATGTTGCATGAACAGCTAAGAGACTGCCAAGACTGCTGTCATGCCTCTCCTCCCTCCCTTGATTCTCAACAATCTCGTCTCTACTGGATTTGGAGACACACACTTAACCTAGGGGTTTAACAAACACACACATTGTCCAGTTAGATTTTAAAACACACATTGTTTTGCTGGTTGGATTTAATGATTAAGTTTGGTGTGAAGGATTACTGGGATTTGTACTTACACTGCCTGCCTGCTTACACCACGGCAAAAGCGAATAGAACAAAACACAGTCTGTTTAATTTCTGTGCTTTCATCGAGCACATGAACAAATCCTATTCCAAAGCAACCCATTTTTGTGGATGATATGTTGAACGATTTTATATAATTCCTTTAATTGAGGGGAAATAAAAATATATTTTTCATTCTGTTTACTGACATGGCTAAGGTGAATAATCATGCGACATACAAACGTGACCATGTGCCACAATGCATGAAAAGCTGATTATGGAGGCAGCTTCATCCTTCACATGTCTTGGGGACCGGCTGCTAGATAGAAGCCCCTTTTCCAATTCCAAACTATTCCTGATGCTCACTAACAACTTTTGTTTGGATTTTTGCCCAGGAGAAGTGTACTGCTTCCTTCCGAGGGTAACAGTTCTTCTTGGACAAGAGCAACGCATGTTAACCAAATGTAACAAAGAGTACCATTTGCTTCAGATTGACTTTAATACAAACTCCAATTGGCTACTTCTTTAAGATGCTGCAAATTCAATCATGGTGACTCTACAGCTCACATATGAGAATATGTATCTCCAGATTGGTTTTACCTTCACTTAAAAAAAATAGTTGTGGCTGCTTTAAAAGGTAGTACTAGAAGCACAAGTATAAATGAAAAACAACTTGTTCTAACATGTGATATGTGTCTGGATACCTTATCTGAATTATGTGATCATAGGACTTTGAATTTACATCTGGTACTTATAAGGAGTTATCTCAAATCCGTTTGTAACCTAATTATACACAAATATGCAAATTAAATCCACAGAGTTGGCCGAATGGTCAAAAAATGTGGTACATCCCAGGTCAAGGGAAGTGATGTGGGATACAGGGACAGCAACAAAGTACGAGGGGAAGAACAGCAACCGGTATCTATAGGTTACTTTTCAGTAGCCTTTTTAACTATGCTATTAGAGCTAGCTCAGCTACCCCCAATGGTAAAGTGACTCTAATATTGCAAGTTACAGCAACGCTTCAAGATTTTCCCGAAGTGATGCTGCTGTTTGGGCTTAATTTTCTTTTGCAGTCCAGATGCATTCCTGCCAATCTGCTAGTATCCTGTGAAATATTTTCTCCCTACTTTTACAGCTGCACTAACATGCATTTTACCTTATCCAGATAAGTTATCCAGATGAATTTCATGCTAATTCCAGGTGGAAATGGGGTCTTTGTCTGCAGCTGTCTGTTCTGACTGTGACACTTAGCGTCATGAGTAGCGTTATGCCCCGAGCCAAAAGTTGAAAGAATTTAAACTCTGATGCATGGCTTAAAAGCTCGAGGAGACTGTGTGACAAATGAGGATTGTATGCCCAGTGGCATACCATTGGGAAACAATGGTCTCTGTTAGTCTTTGTATGATCATCCCCCTATGGACAACATGGGTTTGTAAAGTTAATAGAAGAAAACAAAACACTGAATGAGAAAATAACTTTGTTATAACTAATTGAGGCAATGTTATATATATATATATACATATATATATATATACACACACACACACACATATAGATGTATAATGTTGTGGTTGATTACACGCTATTTTTAATCATTACACATAGCAGAAGAAGTTAATAACTAGAACTGCAATCAGGGGCTTGTTTTTGGTACAAAGAGAGAAAGAGAGAAGTGGGTGAAGAAAAAACTGTGTATATAAGGGGAAAAAAGATTAAGAGAAATAAAGGTGGCCATGGAGACACAGAGAGAAAATGACAGAGAGACAGAGGGTGAGCGACAGAAAAGAGGACAGGGGGAATTATCATTTCATTATCAATGCTTGTATCTGAGAGCCCACAGGCTTATCCCCTGAGATCTTCAGCCACCAGGCCTCACTTCACAATGCCCTACTCTCTCTCTCTATCTACCCCGTTCTCCCTTTACAAATCCTGCATCTTTCATTCTTCCTCTTCAGTTGTTCCAACAGCTCTATCTCCCTCTTTCTCTCCAGGGATAGACCACTGAAGTGACAAATCAGAAAAAAAAAACACTATAATGTGACACGTCTACATATTTCTCTCCTCCACCACTTTTTTCTCTCATCGACTGATGAATCAATGGCGTAATGGATATGACGGCTGGAATTCTTTCAAACAAGACAAATTGGACTGCAGAGTTAATAACTACATCAGTGACCAATTTATCAGTACGTTGTGGAAGATGGGGAGAAAGGCAGACAAGAAACTCTGGCATTATTTTGCTGTTCTCTACCTCCTAGTATTAGACCTGGCAAAGGAAGACCTGGGCTTCATGTGATTCTGAGATTTAGCAAAAGGATAATGGGCTTTTAATCATTGTTAGAGCAAGACTAAAGTAGTCACTCTTGTGACCATTTTGATGTAGATATAGACTAAAGAATTCTGGGCCTTGTGGTAATTTTTTGGCCTAGCCAAAAAGGAGACCAGGCACACTGGTCCTTCTTAGTTCTAGACTAATAGAAAGATGAGCAGATAGACGAAAGGAGACTGAGTCTGACCTTCTAGGACTAGATTAAAGGGCACTGGGATTTCTGGGGCTTCTGGTCACTGTTAGATCTAGATTAAAGGGTTATTAAAGGGTTTTAAATATTAAGAGTATAAAAAGCTTGACCTAAAATGTAACATCTGAATAGGATGTAAAACAGACATGGCCGTTGCTGTTAATGCACTCATTCTTCAAAACATGCACCCTAGAGACATCAGGGTTTTGGACCACTTCTCAAGATTTTCTGTATTTCAACAGACACGCTTGTTGTTGCACAGGAATGTTGCATTTCTCCTTGTTCAACAATGGTTTTGTTGTTATTCTGTAATTATACCCACACCACAATATTTAACCCAGTCATGGTTCATTGTTTTAGCTACAGTCTCTTCTGAACATGTCTTTATGTCTCTTTCTTCTCATTTGCAAGCATATAAAGGAGGACATCACCACAAGCTGTTAAAACTCAGTTTCTCCCTCAAACCATTATACATTTGCAGATATGGACATAATTCTTTTACAGTGACTGCTCTTGTTGTCTTCCGTAGAAAAATATTCAAATTTCAAAATCAGCATTCTTTTTTTTTCTGTTTTTTTGATGGGGGACAGAGTGATGACACTGGTGGTCAATTCTTCAGTCTGAGCAATGGTGTGTAATAAGTAAGGCAGCGGTCATGGGGGCACGGGATGGCTAGGATATTTCCTTTCATCACCCATTTACAGGGAAAAACAAAAACTTCCTCAATTTAAACATCAGTAATGAGATAGTTTCTGAAATTCCTGGCAAATGTTAAACTACATGTAATGAATTCTGTTTCGCTGAATAACTGTTGAGGCTAATGTCTACTCAAGTGGTGTCAACTGTGATGAACTGGAAGCAGCTCAGTGGTGGTTTAGCAGTGTTGGCATATACTTCCTAATTACCGACACTGGGGGAATTGGATTTAGAGCCGAATGAAGTGGTGTAAGGTCTTCAAACCATATCTTTCATTATGCTGTATTGGCTGAAAGCTTTTTCACCAACATTGCCAGAAGTAACACGGCTAAGAATCTGCTCTTTCATGATTTCACATACATTAAATAATTCAGTACATTACAAGTGTACGACCTTATATTAAGGCAAGCAGGGTGTACTGATGGGGATAAACCAATAAGTCCTCCAAAGTAAATGACAAAATATGTTGTTTGTCCATCCTTTTCAAATTGCACATAGAAGCGTCTAAAAACAGTGTGGAAAGGTGTTAAAATAGGTAAAACTGCTATGTCACTCTTTTGTGTGTACAACTGAGTGCAGCATAATAAAAACCTGATAACGTGATCATGATCATTTGTGTTTTGTCATCATTTGTGTCTCTGACGGCAGGCTTTCCCTCACATTCCAGTGTAGCTGTTTAGAACAGGTAGAAACAATTTTGCCTTTAGACATATTTGGAAAACGCTTGCTAAAAACCAAGTCATTTTAAGCATACTGAGACATTAAGAGGAACAAAACTACTTTCTTTAAACTTTGGGGATAAAGTTTCCTTTAGAAAATTGGATGTTGTTAAAATGGATAGTTCTTACATAGTGATCAATAAAATTACTTTAAAAATCATGCGTCATAATTTTTTTCATGATAGCACTCAGTGCCATTAGAATGAGGCTGATTTAAAATGTGTCTTTAGATTCATTTTTCTTCCTTCCTGCTCCATCTCATTGTCTAAATAGGTTCATTTGTCAGTAAGAACATGTGTGACTTACAGTATAGAGTTTAAGTGAAGTCCAAGAAAGATTTTCCTTCATTCTCTTTGTTCTTTTTCCTCCTTTCCCTGCCTCTCACTCTATAATATGAAATGAGGTACCGATTCCTCAAAATCATGTGAAACTCGGACTCGGTGGGATTCTCATGTTAATTTAAGGAACAAATAGTAAAAAGTAGAGTGGATGTTCCATGTGATTTACATCCCAGCTGGGCCTCGGTTTTGCAGGTTTCTGCTTCTAGCTGAGAATGTGGCAAACAGTAGAGGTATGCAGCACTGTAGATAAGCAAATAAAAGGGCGATGATAGCTGTTTATAACTGCCATTTATCTTAGTCGGTGCAATGCAGTGGTGGGTCATAAAAGTGTGATTCCCAAGCTCACTCGAGATGATGGGGCCAACTTGTCCTGTAACACTAGTGTGATGAATCAATTAATACATGACACAGAAGCAGCAATGTAGATGCTGCAGAAACACATTGATGAAAGGGGCAGGAGAAGCTTACAAATCAAGAGAAACACATAAGAGAGAAAGAAAGCCAGACAAGCAAGGAAATTAGCATGTTTACACAGAATAAGAGATGAAATGATAATGAGATTAAAAACAATTATATGACCCCCCCCCAGCAAAGAATAAAATAAAATAAAAAAAATAAAAAAATCAAGGCATACTGCTTTGTTCAAACAATTAGTCATTTCAGAGTTGATTTAACTGTTGTGTTGTACTAAGACTGTATCAATTCGTACATAGGTTTCTATTTTTATGGTCACTGAGCCTATTTCTGTCAGTGTGAAAAGAGACAAGCTTCAACATGTAAAGAGTTTCATCATATCTCTATGTTCTAGTCAAGTGTTAATGTGAAGATGATGACATATTTCATGTTGGTCTGTTACTTGCTCTGCTTTCTTTGACATATACACATACTGTATGTTGACACTGTTGTTTTAATCAGTGAAACCTAATCCCGTAATTTTCTCTCCACATAAAATGAAGTAAAAGAAGAACATTTACGTTCAGCTAATTTTGATTTATATAAAATATGTAAAGAAAATATTGATGAATTAATAAATGAATTATATATAATTGTCATCTACACTATAAATCATTTCAAGCTGGTTCAAGTTAAAAACACTGTCTTAGAAATGTGAGTTAACTGAACTTAGGTTGAAAACTTAGTTCAAAGTTGTTTTCTGAGTTTTGAAAATGTAAAACCAAGTCAATTGAAATTGACTGAACTTGAGAAAACAATTTCAATAAACTTAAGAAATTAAGTTGAATTAATAACAAATCAAATGTGCTGACAATCATTACCAATCGATTTGCTTTCCATTTCCATTTACTCATTTTGAGTAATCAATTCTTTGTTGGACATGACGAACTTACAGCTGTGGCCGCTCCTGTCAGTGCCACTTTGTACCAGAGTCAGTACAAAGTCAACTTTGTCAACTTCGAGACTTTTTTATATTATAACTATATGAGGGTAGTTATTGAAATTGATTATGGCATTCCTTATTGTTCAAATTGTTTTCATTATTATGAATAGAATCAACCATGACTTAATTTAACATGTATTAAAGATACAGAGCAAGTTTCATGTATCAGTTTCACAAATATTTTCTTCTCAAACATGGAATGCTCGGATGCCTGCTAATAAGTTAATGATGTTTTTTCAGAAACTTGATTTGATGACTTGTTGGAAATCTCAGCAGTTCATTCATTCAACTCATCATTTCAAGTCAAAAGATTTCAATTCCGAAATTTAATAAGTCATTAAATGGTCTGAAAATAAAAACTAAAAATTCTAAATTCAGTTCATTTGAGATTATTAAAAACGTATTTATTCACGCTAAGTTAATGAGAAAAGCTTAGTTGATTCCATTGATTCAGTTGATTCCACATGATGCTTTACAGTATAGTGGTAATCAGTGTTTAAAAAACAATTGTCAATCACTTTGATAGTAATAGTAAGCTAGGGATGGATGATATTGATAAAGACTTTTAACATAATACATTTAATTCTACATTAATAACAATAATGGTTTATTTTGTGATAAAATACATTTTCTGGAAATTCAATTAAGAAAGAGTTTATAGATTAAAACAAAAGAAGATGGGAATGTCTGTTTCTTGGTTAATCCAGTGAATTCAATTCCTAACATTGGTGCATAAATCCTGTAAATCCAATTGATTACCCACTTAATGCGCAATGGACTAACCAGTGATATCACAAAGAATGATTTAAATATACCCCGTGGAGTTTTTGGGTTCAAGTAGCACTATAAGGAAATATTTTTAAGAGTGATGAGTGTGCGGGTTCACACTATTCCACTGACCCACTGGTGGCAGTAAAGCACCAAGAAACACATTAATGCACCAACAAGGCCTGTTTTAAACCTATATGTTGCGGCTTGTGGCTTTCGTTAGTGTAATCATAAAAACATTACAAAGAACATTTGATAAGATGGCTATGAAGCAACATGAAATAAAAAAGGGTAAAAACATATTGAAAATAACCAATCATACACACACACATACATATGAAGTAATGGGGCACCCACACAGATGGGCTGGATATATAGTCATGCGGCTTCAAGGCAATCAAGTTTTCACACAGACAGGGAAGTGTGGACATGGGTGACACCACATTTGATCTATGAACAGGATAAATAGTAGAAATAATCTAGTGGAATTTTATTTCAACTTTCATATTAGTGTGTGGCAGTTGTTGTCTTATTGTGCACATGTAAGCAGCACATACAGCAATCGGCTTTTACTTTGAGCTCTTACAGAATGAGCATACAGGTGATGCACATACAAAGTAATGGTGTATGGCTGAATGGTGTATATATGTATATATATATATATATATATATATATATATATACACATATGCTTTTTTGTGTGGTCTAAATCAGATAGACTAGTGTTTCAGTAACAGCTAGTATTTAAGCACTGGTACACGAAAAACAACAGACGCACGTGAATTTGAAAGTGGCATTACATTTTCACCTTAAAATATTGAGAATCCCACAAATGAAATAAAATCTCAGCAAACACAACCAACTAGTCAGTCTTGAGTTGGCTGCCTCAACTGTATTGTACTGTGTAATTTTGTGAAAACTGTGATGAAATACATTCACCAGTCACGTTTATTTCCATGATGAAGGTGCAATCTTGACGAGAAACTGAATTCATTAAACAATAACTGTGGCTAAATCTCCAGACAATATCATCAACAAAAAGAGGCAAGCAAAATGGAATTTAAAAAAAAAATATAAGAAAATGTTTCTTTATTTTTGTTGACAATAAAAAAATAAAAGGAGAAAAAATTACAACTTGATGACTTTTTTTCAAACAATCACATAATCCAAATCTCCCTCTCGTCATTGGATGGCTGCATCTTTCTTTTTCTCCACCCAAATTATCTTCTGGGTGATGTTGCACACCAGCCATGCACTGCCAACACTGCTAAACCCTGGATGCTGGCCACATCCCATGGCTGTAGGGGCTCAGCCAATGTGAAACGGAGATGAAAAAAGAACATGTTATTAATGGTGGGGCTTGGTCGGAAAGCTCCACTATTGACATTCTGAGCCACTTCAAAGTATTGTCAGGAGAGAAGCCTTATAGCTACAAAATGGCTGGAAGGAAAATTACAGACCTGAAGAGACACCTCAAGACACACCACACAGAAATTGAACCTAAGGTTAATGATAAGATATTTAATATTTTTACGGTTCTTTTTAACTTGTATGAACATAGATTACTGAATTACGAAAGGCAGTGGTGTAATGTTGTGTACTATTTGCATGTCACAACAACAGAACATTGCTGGCATATGGAGGTTTAGCTAAACATAAAAGTCAGTGCTCTGGCCAGCTAAACTGGATAACTTCCAGCTTAAGACAAGCTTGTTTAATTTGGAGAGTTAGACATGCTAAACCATGCACAGTGTAATTGCTACACTAATTAGATAGTTAGGTCGATTTTGACTTTGAACACCTCCGCTCCACCTAAATGTAGCCCATTTGCAACATCTATTGGTTATTAAAACAAATCACTTTATGTGGAAAATTGGTTATAGGAGTGCAAGAGTGTTACACATATTTTATTTACAAATGTATGTAAATGATAGTGTAAAAACTATTATAAACACTTATGAATATACTAGTCTACAACACCACCCAGTACAACACTACTGAGGCCTAAAAAAATAACAGAATTATGTCAACAATTTTCTTATTGGATATATTGCTTAAAATAGTCACCTATCTGCAAAGCTGAATTCGTAATCACACAACCTGTCATTTTATGTCTAATTTTCAGTACCAGTTCTTTTAGCCTAAAATCAATTCAGCTTTCCTTTAAAAAAATTTAATAAAATGGTCATTAATGGTCATCAAAATGTCAAGTTTGTTATGGATTTCTTCCTTTCTTACAATGGTGAGACTAAAATGACAAGAGTTTTAGTCAACTAAAAACTTATTAAAACTAAAAAGGATGACATAAAGAGGAAGTTGAATAAATATGACTAAAACTAACTTGGACCTTTGATTGCAGGAGTAAGACTTAGACTAAATCTAAAATAGCTGACAAAATAAACACAACTTTCTCCATCTGCCTACTTATCTCCTCTGTTTTGTCATATCAGAAAATTTACTGTAACTGCAAATTTATCTGTTCCTGACAAATTTTTATTTTATTTTAAAAAAAAGTTATTTATTTATTTATTTATTTTTTGTGATACATGGTCCTCCATAGATGTATCCCTTTAGGTGACCCCACTGACCTTTTCTCTAATGCTTCAGGTCAGAGTTTGAGACAAGTTGAGCTCTACATAAAATATATCTTATAATTTTCTTTTTAAAACATTAGAAAAACTGTCAAATATAAGACGTTCGTATCCTGAATTTCTGCAATTGCATTAATATTAGTATTAAAATATATTACAATCCCTATATTTTATCTTCCTGCAAATATAAACATATTTTTCAGTCAAATGTTATTTTGGACAAACAACTAACCCCCACCGATCAAATACGGCTGCACTTGACCATTAGCTTGTGGATGGTAGTAGCAGAGTTATTGTGGATCAGAGGTGTATGTTTGGATATAGATTGGTAAAAACTTTGTTTACATTTCCAAAAAGCATTATTAAGGTCTGATTTATTAATTTCTCACTTGTCCTTCTCCTCCTGATTTAACATCACAGGAACACAGTTTTGTGTGGAGCTCCAAAACTCTGTGGATCTGCAGTGATGCTTGCCAAGTCACACTAAGTTTTGCAGGATTCAATCAAATCCCTGAATGATTTGATCAAATCCCTTTCAAGATTATATCCCCGGTACAAATTCTGTTTTAGGCTGAGATATGTCATATTATGGAAATTGAAGCTACTGTAATTGTTATAGTATTTCCCTGGGCCTTTAGATTAACACATTAAAGACCAAACAGTTCAATACAAACAAGTGAACATACCTGTACCTGGTTTGACATCATTTATTAACTCTGCTAAAGAAGTCAAGACAAGTGGACCGTATTTAAAAAAAGAATTGCAACCAAAGTTTGAGTTCCAGAAATGAATCCTTTGCATAGAAAATACTTCTGATTAACATCTGTGAAGATTTTCAGTCATTCAGGTCATGGTATATTCCAAAGTCCTAAGTCAAGGACAACTGGACTTTCTTTAGATCCTTCAGATTTTTTTTTAGATTCTTCATATTCTGGAGAGGTAATCTCCGATCTATGTGCTGCCACCATTCCAAAGTTCGGGCGGCTTTTCTGTATAAGTTAAAGCAGCCAAGTAAAGTTGCAATGGATCAGGACTATGCAGGGTTGATAGATTTTAGTGTACCACTCAAATATGTTTTAACTCTAACTATGATATATGTGACAAAAACAAAATGTCTCATAATCTATTGGATTGTTATGAGTTTTAGAGAGCATCCATGCGCCAAACGAGATGAACCCTGTTCATTTTCAATGATCCCATGACTTTTCCTCCAGGAATTTCCTCAGGAAAAACTTCACATTTTAGCCCCAAACATCATCATGCATTGTTCAAGTATCGCGCATAGAGAAATACCCTATGTATTTATACAGTGTTCATTCTGTTCAACACCATCATATGTGGGTTGTTCATGAATGACATATAATGGAGGAGGTTCCTTGTTTGTGACTTTATTGAGATAACTGAATTTCATCAGAATGATACATATCAGAGACAAGAGAGAATTAAGTATCGTTATGATTCAGCTGGTGTACATGTAAATATTAATGTAAATATTTGCAAGTGTGCATACAGTATGTTTGTCTGTACAACACACATATAGAGCCTGAGATCAAGGGCGTATAAGAGAGGCTATAGATATAGGGCAGGAGACAATGAAGTGAGGGGAGGAAATATTAAGTGGGGGTTAATGGTCCAAGTAAAAGCCCACTTAGGTAATCGGTGGCCTCAGATGAACTTTTTATTCCTGCCAACAGTTGAAAGCAAAGTGAGGAGAGAGATGAGACATACAATACGAGCTCTGAGGAGAGCATACAAACACACACACTGATCTCTGACTTTAAACCTAATCCTCATCCTACCTCAAACTAAACTAAAGTCAATTTTAATAATCACAAATTTAGATCAAATCAAACAAACTTGCTGAGGGAGTGTTACTCTATTGGTTGTGATAAAATAAAATTTATTAGAGGCTCTTCTGTTGTTATAAAGTAGGTTATACGGTTTTAATTTCAAAATTTTACCAACATTATAAAAATGGATTTATGGCCACTTTTTTGCAATTAATTAAAAAAAGTTGACTTGCCTGACCAAAAACAAAATTTAGTTGGATAACCATCCTGCAGCCAAATTGTTTTAGAATGACAATTTAGAAAAGGCCTAGAATTCCCTTGTCATGTAATGTGAGATAATGAGACAGAGCTACAGAAGCTTACTCTTTTTGTTTTTGTTGTCTGAACAGACTGTGCCACAATGATAAGCCGATAATGACAGAAGTTCAATTTTGGGGTGAGCTGTTCTGCAAACCTTGAACTATTAAGTCCAAATCTTACAAGGAAAGACAAGACAAAAACTGGCCCCTTCCTCACCTTTTTATAAGAGCACACACACAAACTGGCTTGGGGAAAAAAAAGGTTCCAACCTGAAAAAACACAGCCATGGCTGCGATGATCCTCCGCTCCCTGAGTGCTGCGCTGAGGCTGTCAAAGTCATCTGAGTTGTACATGTAGATCTGCATCTGTGAGAGACAGAAATTCCGAGTTACACTGGGAGACACATAGAAGATTATACCTTCAGCAAATTTAATAAAAACATTACAGATTATGTTATTAATATCTTCCACACATTATTATGCTCTGTCACAATGAACTGCAATTATTATTATGCTGATGTCACCTCCTCACTTGGAATTTGTATCTGTAGCAAAGTATGTGGGAATTTGTGTAAAGGTTATTTACAGATACTGAATGTATCAGTAAATACTGTATATTGAATAGGCTACAGTATTCTATTATAAAGGCTTAAGCTGGATGTATAGTTGATGCAAGGGGTCAATGGGAGGGATCGGGACGGGTCAGCCTATGCTGTAGGTTCCCATGGCATAGGTTGTGATGTAAAGTTGAGTGTCGGATTTCACCTGTCGATATCACCTCCGTAAAACTAGATGACTGAGTTGCATATGGTCTGGGCATATGACGATTTATATTCCCCACAGTAACTGTTTCAATTTTTCCATTTACTTTGTGATACAGAGCAAAGGTGAGCTACACACATGGATTTATAGAACTGGAGTAACATCTAGGTAATTTATGTTGTAATGTCATTTCGCTGTGTCTTGTTATTGAATAGGAAACTACCACTGTGCAATCATTGTGTCTACATTCATTCATTCATAGCAATCATAGTGAACAGGACTGCAGCATAAGTGATTTGTTAGACACTGAAAACACTGACTTTTTCTTTAACTTTCTTAATGTTGTCTTCACTCTCAACAAACTCCACTGGCATCAGAATTGTGTAAGGGAAAACACAAGCAGCCAATCACAGTTCTTGCAGTCCTCACTGTTAATGGTGTAGTCCTGACGTGTAATTAAATTTTGAGGAGGAGCATAGGCCATACTCTATGGCATAACTTCTGAGCCTACACACATAGCCACCTTAGGTACGACATAGCCCCTTAATGCAAAAGTATAAATCTAGCTTAACAGTGCATACAAACATAAAGTGGTGGGGAGAGAGCAAGAGTTGAGCAAAGGACCTGCCTAAATAGGCTCAGTCCACAATCTGGGAACACTAAACACCAAAATAAAAAAAAGGATGTAACAATACTTTGAATAAAATAAGCTATTCTATTAAGTCCATGACAACATTAGGACATCTTAGACACAGACATAAAGTCTCTTTCCATTTTTATGCAGATGTCAGATAAATCTAAGTTATCTAAGTAACCCAGCAATGCTGGGTTGTTTGAGTCTAGTCTCGGCAGTAAATATATTAGTTGTACAGTCTGGTTCCAAGACTATATCTTAGATAAGACCATTTCTCTCTGCAAAAAATGTGGAAACTGACTTTCATGCTTTCATCACAGCCTATGGGATTTGCTCTGCTGTTTGGATTTTCACACTAGTGCCTATTGAAACAGTGATTTCTAGTACTGCTGCTGCTGGGAGCAGCTCCTTCATATGACAAAGTAAAACTCAGTTTTAATAAAATTTGAAACTGATGAAAATGCCCAACAGAAGGAAAAAAAAACACATTACCATTTTCTGTGAGATTTATAAGAGTAATTTGGACTAAACAAGCTGGTAACATCTGGTATCCACAGCCTCTCTGGGCTTCATTTACTCAAAGAATGACTCTGCAGAAAATCTGCAATGCATTGCTTATTCTGTGTTTGCATAATTGCTGGAATGAGGAAAGGCTGGAATTCATGGGGTGCTGATTTCTATGGAACTGATGATGCAGTGGTAAATGGTAGATATATGAACTATGACCAGTCAGTGTGTACAGTGAACTATCAAAACTACTGTGCATATAAAAATAGATCAGTCATTTCGTTTTTGAAACAGTTTTCCCTTTTCCCTTCCACTCCACACATAAATCACGTCTGTTTGGTGCTGTTATTATGAATAATTAGGCTTAAATTGATAAATATCTCCCGTATGTCAAACTACATAGCAGTCTTTGTTTTGTTATAGGGATGATGTATTTTTTTAGGCCAACCCAGAAGTTAGCATCACTTTGGTTCCAATGACTAAAAGTCGATGGGATTTTTTTATTGCATAAAGTAAGCTGTGTAACCCATTCAAAAAAACCCATCGACTTCGAGACAAGGAAACCAGAAGTGCAAAAATGCTAACTTATTTCTGGGTTTTAGGACTCATACCTACAGTATTCTATTAACAGCTAGGGATAGCAATGACAGTTTGTCCCAGAGCAAGAGTTCTCTACAACCAGTGGTTGAGTTCCCATTAAATTTGCAATGGATATTCATGAGATCCCAAGGCTCATTTATAATGTTTGTGAGAATCAAGCAACACAACAAAACTAACAATATGTTAGTCTATTACTTCCCTACCCTGTCTGTGGGACACAGACCCAAACCCCTGTTTAAAAACAAGTCATAAATATAAAGTTTTTATTGGCTTGGTAATTAACCAAAATGGCTGAGATGTATTTTTTTAGTGAATGTTACCCAAATGAGACTAAATATTGCATTTATTGGGGGCTATTATTTTTTCAAACAAAACTTGCAACTTGACCTTGACTATATACTTGGACTTTAGCCCTTTGACTTGATATCCTTTTGAAGATTAAAAAGACAACTATGAAAAAAAGTAAACATAGTAAGTAAATATACTTTGAAGAAGTCAGTAGCCAATCATCTTGTACAAACAGTAGGGAAATTTGCGTTTGACAGTGCACATAGACAACAAACTAAAGATGAAACCTCAGATTATCACATTTGGTTATAAAGACCATCCCATGGTCAGCAAAGAAGGGATGGCAACACGCAAAACATTTGGCTTAAAAAATCCAGGAGGAGATGCGACACCTCCGTTCAACATTTAAAGCTTCACAAAGAATGGTAGGCTGAGGCTAATATTAATGTTCTGTGGTCAGATATGATTTAAACTAACATTAGCTAAAAGCTTGTGGTTTGTAAACATGAAATCAATGGGGCCTCGACAAAGGGTAGTCTTTGCATCCAAGATTTGGTGGCCAAAGTGTTTTCTTCTAAAATTAATAAACGTTCTGCAATACTTGATGTTACCTACAGTATCTATCCCTGATGGGTGGCCAGCATTCAAGTTAGACCAAAACTGCTGCAGTTCCTAGTTCCGTAATGACTTATTTGAAACTTAAAACACAATTTAAGCTGGACTTGGAACTTGACTAGGGACTCTATGGCCAAAATTTGAGAATTACAAAACAATGAATTTGTCCCAGCTCTGCTATTTTTATTTGACATTGATCCACATTTGGTGCTCTGATGAGTATTTTTTTGGCAGCAAGAAGGTGTAAGTGGAATTGAGTCAAAATAAACTACATTGCGTGTGTTCATAGTAATGAAGGAACATGTCACTCAGTGTAATGGTGTGGTTTACTGATGTGTGATCTCTTTCTGGATAACAATGCAGCTCTATGGTACAGAGGAATCTGATATATATATCTAGCAGGGTATATTCATTGTTGCTTTGGATCTTGGGATGTGATTTTTGTTATTACCAAACCTAATTCCCTATGATCCATGAACAGGACAAACTAATTGGACAACTTCCATAGTCAGTGACTTTATGTAAACACAGATTTCTATACTAAAAGCGATAAACAAAGTAAATTGTCACTCTGCTATTTGTGTTGAAAAGATAACCAATTCACAGAAGTCTATAACACTCTGAAGTGTACTTAGATGATGTATTGTTGCTCAATGAAAGCTAATGAGAACGAACACACACACACACAGACACATACACACAACCAGAAAACTGTTCAAATAGTCAGCGACTATTGGTTGTCATGGTGCTATGTAGGCATGACGCATTGAGCACATAGTAAATTTGCGCACACGGTGTGTGAGCAGGAGGAACACATTATTGTGCTTGTATATATGTGCATGTACATAGAGACTGTGTTCATAACACCCACATTTACATAATTTGTAGTGTGGGGGAACACATTCCCGTATGGTAAAAGCAATTCTAGGTGCTTTTTTCCTTGCCAAAACAAACAGTGTCAATATCAATTGTGTAGCATTTTCTATAACATGCTAATCCTAAAATAAATAACCTTGTGCATCGCTTTTTGATCTATTTGCAGAGTAAACAGTTGTCACGTTGCTTGATATAGAGTCTGTCGCAACTGGAATAATATATTCTCTCAGACTGGTATTAATTAAAATCAAAGTGTGGGACTGTGCTTAGGAAAGTAGCAGTGAGACAGCAGCTCAACAATTATGATCACTTTAACCACAGCACTATTTGCTGTAAAGATGGTCATGTGTGCCTCTTCACATAGTGAAATGGGACAGTGACACAAAATGGACAAAAGACTACACTTTATTCTGCTGATGATATAAATGCAACATCGTTGACAGTTAAAGTTAAGTGACATGGAGCGTTGGAGAAGCATGGTACAGGGCCTCTCTGGGCTCTAAAATAGAATGCTACGTCCACCTGTAAAATGACATATAATGTGATTAGAGTTTCATTTAATTAATGAGAAATGCATCAGAATTCCAAATCAGCAACTCTGACTAGTAATGAATTAATTTATTTTGATGTCATTCCATCAAAATACCTCATCACACACAAGATTATACAACACATGTAATTATATGGGAGGCAGCTGTAGTTGCAAGTAAAATTTGAGTTCTTCATCACTGTAAAATCCTTTTTCTATCATTGCAAAAAATTCGTACTTGTAACTTCAGCATCACACACAGTGTGGGAACTCTAAGTGCTGGGTTTTACCGGCAGTCTTCTGCTTTTTTCTTTTTTCAGTGACACTGTGTAACCTCACCACTGATATTTTTTCAACCATTTTATTCACAAAATCTCAAGCTCAAAACCTTTTTGACCCTAATTTGGCCCATACGTCTCTTTCAGTATCACAGCGATGCAAACGCTCACACTTTTGGCTTTAAACATCTGCTGAAACTGTCTCACACTGACCAAACAAATGAAGGCTCCTTTGCTTTGACTTAATTAAATAGCTGTGGCCAGCACACAGCGACAACATCGATACATGTGTCTCCAAACTAAGAGAAGAGCTGTGTGCAATTTAGGCATGTGCCACAGCTTCACATGCCTTCACATGTGCAACTTCATTAATTATTTAAATCCTCTGATGTGCCACTGTGATATTACCTAAATGCTTTTCTGCACAACAAAAAGGTAAACTGTTGCACACAGATTCCAAGTTTATAGCCTAAAGTGAAATAATTGGGAGCAAAGCGGCCATGCTCGGCATAAGTCCAGCACCTGCCATCAAAGCCATCACTACACCTTTATGTTTCCTCTAGATAATCACGATAATTTCTTTGTGGCTTTTCAAGTGTATTATAACAGGTATTTTTCAGTTTTGCTGCATAAATACAATAATATTCAAATTTTCATTGCTATTACTGCAAGCATGGAACTTATGTAGTCATTTAAGTGAATCAAAAATAGGCCAACAGACAGCAGTGGACTATAATAACAGCCTGCCCTTACTATCTGCCAAGGGAGTTCACCATTGTTGTTATTGTTGCAGTCTACCTGTGAGAGCTGTACAGTGGCACTAGCGATCAACAAAAAACACACCCCAACGGTTTTTTCATCACTGCTGGTGACTTCAATCATGCAGATTTAAAGATTGTTTTCCAAAAATTCCACCTGTAAAGTTTGCTACAAGAGGATAAAAAATACACTGGACCTTGTTTACATCCAATTTGTTGATGCTAATGTAAGCGTGCTGTTCTATGTGGCACTGAGGTCCATGAGGAATAACACTTCGTTTCCCTGTATGTACTATATGTCTGAGCCTGAATGACTACAGATGAAACTGCCTCCCAGAGTGAATTAAAACATCCAGTCCTTTTTAAAGAGGAACTGAAATGTAAGTAACACGGTCAAGGTCACAGCTACAGAATCCCAGGTGAGGATGGGAAATGGCTAACAGCAGATACTGTAGTTGTTTCAAACAGGGTAGCACACTACCTACATTTAAGTTTTTATACATTATTTCCTTGTGACATTTTCTTGACATTTTCTTTTCTTTCTTGAGACATTTTTGTCTCAGATTTATGTAAATTTAAAAAAAAAATCTGTAAAATATCTTTTGAAAATCAGAGCAAAAATTGATGAATCAAATCTGATTTCAGGAAAGTTCGATCAAGAAATACATTCAATAAAGTAAACTTTGCAGAGTCATCTCTTTATGTGTGTATGTGTGTGTGCATATGTGTGCATACAAATGAGAAAAGACAGATAGAGAGTAAAATGCACATAAACAACAGTTTATAATATTAATTGAAAGGGTTCACCAAAACCATCATTCCTTGGTTAATTCAGGTCATCTGAACACTGAAAATTAAGCACAGGTGAGTTATTATTTATTATTTATTGTTATTATTTATTTCTTTTGAGGAACTAATTTAAATTCGTCAAAAGGTTGCCGATAATTGTGTCAAGTGTAAATTTTATGTATTTTTTATTTCACTGTATGAAAGCGTTTTTTTTGTTGTTATTCAGTAACTGTGGACATATCATTAAATATTGTGATTATAGAAAATTGGTTCATTTGCATGTATTTCTAAAGATATTCTAAATTCTGTGCTTAAAATTCAAGGCGGCAAATAATTTCAAACGGGACTGTACATTTAACCCAGCACTAGTCAGCTTTTTGGCCATTTGGGGTAGAAATTCAATTTAAGCTAAACATCACACACACGTTTGATATATCATGGTCTTATAAAATAAATATGGCTGAGGTGATTTACAGTTGCCTAATTAAATCCAGCAGACAGAGATTAGACAACATTAGAATTATTTGGAGTCATGTTCCTGGCCACCTAAAAAATGTAAGTTCGGTTTTCAATTGCTTTTTGTTCTGTTTGGTTTGAAATATCTGGTTCTTTGGTTGCTAAATGCTCCACCAAGTTCACCAGCTAGTCACTGTCTTTGTTTGTCTGCCATATCAATCAAAAGTTGATATATCTACTTTTTGGAAACAAGGCTGATAAGAACTGAAAGAGTAAAACAAAATGATAAACCAAGATGTAGCCAACCCCCCCCCCCCTTTCTAAATCTAAAAAAAAGAAAGCCTTTGGGGAAATTTTTAAGGGGTAAATCAAGACCATAACCTTTTCAGAATGCCCAGTGATCTAACAGAAACTGCTCATTTCATATTTGGCCCACTACACTGCTCCCTCCATATTTACAGAAAAGGAAGATTCCATCAAGCAAACACAACTACAGGAGCAACTACCAGAGGAGATGCAGTGTAGGCGGAGGATCTAGACAACCAGCAACATCATTGCATTGCTGTTGATTGGTGAATAGTTTCTTGATGATGGCTAGCTTTTGATCTTTTGATGGGACATATCACTACTGCTACAGTTTGTCTCTATGAAGCGAGTTAAATTCTCTCTATTCTAAGGCTTATTTAAGACCATATATAAAGGAATTGAGTTTTGAAAAAATCAGGCAGCGAGGTTTAGTTGACAGGCACCACGAATAGGGACAATTCTTTGATCTTTTAAAATTGGGATTCCATGGAGGTAATAATAATATGCTGAGAAGGGCCACTTTCAGGGCTTACTACACAATATAAGACCAAGTATATGTTGCCACAATGTCCACATACTTTTCTCTACTTTTCTCTGTGGATGTTTTTAGGTAGTTCTTAGCTCTGATGGAATTTAAATACTACGGTTTACAAAGGGCTCTCATCTGCCCTCTCTTGGAGCTGCCCAAAGCCAGGTCCATAAAGAAATGGTTTCCCCAGTTTGGTGTTGAAGAACTTGGCTCACTTTACCTCAACTCCATCCGAAACCTTAGGTGTCAGGCCTTTTCACCCAACATCAGTGTTGGATTTCACTAATGCTGTTGTGTGACTGAATGGGAGCAAATCTGTGCAACTTGGTTTCAACAACTGGTGGAAAGCCTGAAACCAGTACCGTGCAGGCAGATATAGTCGCAGATTAATGGCCGCAGCTTGATATATGAAGATGAAGTTGGGCACATATATAAATGCTAAATAAAGTAATTGTATTTAACATCTGGGGCTACAGATATAGAAAACATTTACTTAATACAAATTGGTGGATGAAAAGACATAGACAACAAAGACTGAAATCTCTGCAGCTGGAAGTGAACAAACTTCAGGTGAGCTGTAGCTCAGTAATGAAATCTGGTGAAATGGATTATAAAATAATACCCAGTCACACTGCATCAGACTATTTTACCTTTTCTTGCATTTTTTGTTCTTTTTTCTCCAGCAATGTGACATCCAATGTCCCAATAAAAATCATTGTTAGACGGATAGGCTATAAGAGAAATGACAAATCATTTATGTAGTTGATGTTCCACAAGAAGCACTACCCGGTACACATTGTCCACTACAGCATCTGTGTCTCAAACCCATGCAATTAATGGGCACAGTAAATGCAATAATATAGCCCTAATGTATATTACAGCCCCATTGTGTTAATGTCTTACAGATACAACATGACGGAGACCAAAAAGATGACAGTTTCACAGCATTGAAAGTGATATATTGCATTTTATCAATTTCTTTTTGTTGCAATGTCAAAACTCAGCTCTGTTCAGTGTTGCTGACATACAGAATCATAGCTGGAGTTAAGGAGGAAAGACTCAATTCATAAGTTGCTCTGGACAAATATGTCATAAAAAACGTAATAGTCTTCAGTCATTCCGCTTCATTAATCCAGCTACAGACAGACATGTATTTGACTCAGGTCTGTAATTGATGCCTTCTATGATGAACTCTATCATGTTGTAATGGTGGGAGTCACTTTGTGCTCGTGTTTGTCTTTGGAATGTCTTTGTACTGAGTCTCCTTCCATGTCAATATTCCCCACTGGCACCATGATAAGTCTGTCAAATATTTGAGCGGCCTGTCTCTCTGCTCTCAGGTCCTTGTGATTCCTACAAGCTAAGAGGGTATTGAAAAAACCCTTATCAATAATAGGAGGCAGGAGAACCTGTAATTTTTGCAATGGAGTGAGAGGAAAGAAAGACAAAGAAATGGAGAAAGAATTAGGTAAATGGTCCACTGGGAGTAGTAGAGAGGGAGAGGAGGAAGAGGAAGGATGCTTCCCTCTCAGCAATCAGCCTTAGGGGGCCTGTAACAGCACTTCTCCATTCCTGGAGTTCAAAAGCCTGAGTGGGAGGTAGAGATACTATTGAGCCTGGAGGCAAGGCATCAAACAACTTGTTTATTTTCTGCTCAGAAAAACACTTTGGAGAGAAGAAGGGAACCTCCTGTCACTTGCGATGGAAACAAGGTCCACTTTCTTACTTTTGCATCTTCAGGCCAAAAGACATCATCACCCAGCTGGTCTGAGGACCGCCATACTCTAAGCTGCAACCTGTAATCATAGCTGGAGGAAGGCTGATGGCCAGGTTGAGGCTCTGTTTAGAAAACATCTCCTCTATGCACCGTCCACCCAGCATGAACAGGAACACTCTGGGTGTCATGTCAAAAAAAAAAATCCCACACACCCAGACAATCACAAGCACCTCAAACATATAGAAGAAACAAAAAAAGTGAGAAGGAATTTAAAAAAGACAAGACAAAGATTGTAAAGCCCTGCTAGTGGATCTGTGAGGCTGTTATGCTCACTGTAAAGAAATCCAAACCGTCAGATGGATAGAAGCTGAGAAAGTTTTTTATGGATCTCTATCAGTTATAGTAAAGTAAATGTAAAAATTGGTCAGTTGATTTTGTATGCTATTAAAAGTGAGCTTTAAGATGTGAAAAATAAGCTGGATAAATGCAAGCATTTTAACCTTTATATACACATTTATAACATATTTGGGTCAAATGGAAAACATTGCTTATTTTTATGTATTTAACATTACATATTACAAGTGAAGTATATTAGAAGTATTAAATATAATTGTGACACACAACTGATTTTAATAGTGCACAGCAACTAAAATGTACATAAGCATTAACTATATTACTTGTGGTGGTGATTTTCATTTCTTTGCACTATACATTTTATCTTTGTTTCAATCAGTGTTTGGTTCAGTTGTATTTGTTCCTGAAGATGCTTTTGTTGTGTTTTTTGCATATGTTGTTAGTGCTGCTAGTTTATTGAGAGATTTCACTGTGACCCAACAATGCCAACCTGCTAGGGACACTTGATGAAATGTCAGGGGAGTGCCCGAGTTATTGAAATTTATTGTCCGGGACCACATGGGATATCTATACCAAGAGATTGTACCAATTACTCGTACAGCTGTGGAAATATTTCAGTGGATAAAAGATAACTTTGAATCGTTAAGAGTCATCATGTGGGAATCATGAAGGTCTGTACCAGCGTTCATGACAATCCATCCAATAGTTATCAAGATATTTTAGTCTTGACAAAAGTGGTGACCAACCAACCAACATTGTTTAGCCTGAACCTCTGAATCATCGGCTACATCACTGATTTGTTAAGTGATTCAATTAGATCTGGAGTTGTATCCACTGATGGCTGGAGAAACAATTGACCAGTCAGAGCTTCGGAAGATTAAGAATAGGGATGCCATTTTTCTACAGAGATTGCAAGCCATCTAGTCACATCCATAACAAAATAGCAACAAAATGGCAACAATAACAGTGAATGAAATTGACACTGTTGTATAGGTTGTTGTAAATTGACTTATAGTACACTGTAAATTATTTTAAGTTTGTACAATTTAGAAATGTAAATTCCCCAGCTGACTTAAACAATGTGAGTTAACTACACTAAAGTTAAAAAGTTAGTTCCATGTCTTTTATTACAACATGTGAGGCTGCTCCCAGTGACTCTGTTAAATTCTAAGTGTAAAGGGGTAGGGACTGAATTCAAAACTAATCTTCATCATGGTTAGCCTTGTTTTCATGATTCATTAAAAGAAACAACCATGACTTACCTTCACATGTATTAAAGATACAGCAAGTTTACATCATATCTGTTTTCTTCAAACTACAAAAAAGGAGTCTCTGGAGAGTTTTAACTGTCAAACAATGCATTATAGAAACTCGTTTAATATGCTAATTTAATTTATTTAAAAACTTAATTTAATGATTTGAGTGAACTCAGAACAGCTCATGTTTATATGTTCTGAAGTGGTTTGAAAAATAAAACTAGACATTCTAAATTGATTTAATTTGAAATTAAAGAAAAACCTACATATACATACAAACATTAAGTTAATGAGAAAAGATTAGTTGGTTCCTCTAAATTCCTGTATGTTGTTTTATAGTGTGGTTACAACTGGAATAAATGGATAAAATTGGACAGGATTCTTCCAATTTCTGGTGTTCTAGCAGAATGTTTAACAGTTGGTTTAAAAATGTCTTCAGCAAGTAACATTGACTAAGTCTGGTGTGTGTGTGTGTGTGTGTGTGTGTGTGTGTGTGTGTGTGTGTGTGTGTGTGTGTGTGTGTGTGTGTGCATGTGGGTGATCATCGTCAAACACAGATGTGATATAGTGTAATGTACTCATTTAAGCATTAATATATGGGAAAGTAAGCGCAGGAGATGGAGTCTCACCATGAACAGGCTGCAGTGATGAATCAGGCAGCCCAAACTGCTGACACCCAAATGCATCATTATTATAGATGTTCTAAGTGGTTTCTGAGGGAGGGAACAGGAAGCTGATTTAAAGCTCACAGCCCACCTGAAAACTAAGCGTACATGCATTCATTCTATAATGTCACAAGAACATATTATCTATCACTGTGAACAACTTTCCTAAAGCTATAACTCAGAGAACAAAGCCTGCATCAGTCAGGTGTGAAACCTGGCCAAATCCACACACACACACACACACACACACACACTCCAAAAACATGTGTTGACCTTGGTCACTATCGAGGACATTACATTGACCTGCATTCTCTGCATTTAGATTTACCCTAACCCTAACCTTAACCTAACTAACCTTAACCACTGACCAAAAAGTCAGCTGTTTGCCAATTGGGGAAAAGGCTTTTGTTCCCGTTTGGACAAGCCATCCCTAATTAACTTGCCTTTAGTCTGAAATTTGTCCCCAAAAGTAGCCTATGACAGATAGACAGACACAAACACACACACAAACACACACACGCATACACACACACATACACACACACACACAAACACAAACACAAAAAAAAACAAACACATACACACACACGCACACACACACACACACACACAAATGTTTCTTTTCAGATTTTCCTAAGATTTTTGCTTTTTAATTGCGACATAGATCATAATAATCTAAAAATCTAATCTAAAATCTAAATCTCTAAAAGTCTAGACATATCACTTTAATTCAGCTGGTCACAACTCGTAACCTGTAGTGAGGTTGCAAGTTGACATTGCTCTGTAATATAATGAGACAGTCCTCAAAAAACATAATTTTTCATGTGTTTGCCCAAAAACAACTTATGTTTACCTTGATCTCTAGTGGCTATGTGAATTATTACTCTTGTGTGCCAGAAACAAAGGCAGAAGTAACAAAAAAATAATAGTGGCATAAAACCTCTTAGAGTGGTGGGGCACATGGATGGTGCAAATTAGCTTGTGATTTGGACACTGGATACTGTTCATTTCCTGTCTCCAACCACCAGCTGACATTGTTCTCTTTTGACTATGACCACTATCTCCCCTTTACACAGTAGTTTTTGTGCCTAAACTTAAACAAACAACTCAAATCAACAAACAATCATATGAATAATTTTTGTAATCATTTGTGGTGGTTTTGGAAGGTGCTGACAAATGATATCATCCTCCTGATGGAGGCATCAAATTAGTATGAAAGGGTCATTTTGGAAGGCAACAGAGCAGCAGCGGTAAAATTTCCAAACCATTAAATAGTTTTGAGTTTGGACAAAGTTTATAATATTGATAAAATCCTCCCTGTACAGTGTATATGAATATGTTAACAGCTAAAGAATTAAATTAGCATTTAAATACACTAAAGGTCACAAGCAGAAAAGGTATGGAAACATTGCTTCAGACCACATCATATGAATATAATATTCCTAACTGACACAATACCTGCACATGTACATAATGAATAAGAGACAAGGTTACCATATATAGCTAAGGCTGTGATTTAGTCAAGGATGTCTCAATGTTTTTTTAAAAGGCTTGGCTTGACAAGTACATACTTTGCTGAAGTCCATTCAGTTACAGATCTACCAAGTCAACAAGCCAAGGCTGTGAGGATTTATAATGTGTGTCTGGATCTGGATTTGAATGGTTTTAGATTTTAGCTCAAGTTGTCAGGATCAGGAAGTTTTGCATTCAGCTGTGGGTATGTGAATTTGGCCAAGAGGATAACATAAACTGTGTCCGGAGTCTGTAAAGGATGTTTTAATCCAGCCAGGGGTGTAAAGATTTTTACATCTTTGGCAGGGAGCCTTGACTTTAATTTATTAAAAATATAGTCCTGGCACTCATTTTGTGTTCAGATTATTGTGAAAATCAAACATAACAAGCGATCCAAGATGGAACTAGAGTGCTGCCTTGTTAACTCCAATCACATCACAGGCTATCTCTCATGTTGCCAAGTTTAAAGCTTTCAATTGGTCAATTGTATAAAATCTGTGGGACTGTTAAAGCTGTTTATAGTGTGTTGCAGTTCTGTAATGCACAGTGGCCTGACTTAATTTCACACTGTTTTCTAATTCGAGTCCTCACCCGAGCCCCGAGGTTACAGCTGGTAAGACTGAAAATGATGAGGAAGATCAGTCACTAAGGTACACCTAGTCCTGACCCTTCAGACTTTACGAACTGCCTGCCTAGGCCTAGACAGTGGCCAGTAGATCGAAAAGGCCCATATACATACATGTAGGTGCAGCAGTGAACTGAATGAAGGAAACTGGTTATGGATATACTTTTGATTGTGGTGTACAAATTCTCCCAAGCTCCCAAGTCACCAATGGATTTGGCATTTTGAAGCTTGGATATGAGTATACTGTGCTACTCATTGCCATTTCTTCAGTTACTGGATACAAAAAAATGTTAATTTGGGCACAGAGGATGATAGCCTGGGTGTGGTGATGGTGCAGTGGTTAGCACTGTTGCCTCACAGCAAAAAGGATCTGGGCTTGAGCCTGCCAGTCGGCTCGGGCCCCTCTGTGTGTCTGCCTGGTCTTCTTCCAGGTGCCCTAGTTTCCTCCCACATTTAAAAGACATGGAGGTTAGGTTATTTGGTGATTCTAAATTGGCTGTCTTTGTCAATATGAGCATGGCTGTCTGTCTCTGTGTAATCAGGCCTGTGACAGACTGACGACGTGTCCTGGGTGTACCCCGCTTCTCTCCCAGTGACAGCTGGGAATGGCTCCAGCCCCCCTGTGTCCCTCAAGGATAAGTAGTATAGCTAATGGAATTAAATGGAAATGGATGAAAGCCTGAGTGGAGCTCAGGTCAGATAGCAGCAAGCTGTGACTATACTGTACATTAATCTTGTCCATTAAGCAAACACAGCTAAAGACTTACTTTTCGTTATGTTTATGCACCAAAGGAAGAGGACTGTGTAGACTCAAACTTTTTTACAGTCACCTTTAACTTTAATGATATACTCCTTGATTGTGTTAGAAAGCTCAGTAGTGCCCCCCAATTCCCAGCTCACTGGTTTGTACTCAGTGCCCTTGGTCATACATCCATCTATCCATTCATTTTCTGCAGCTTATCGGGTGTCGGGTCACAGTGGCAGCACGCTCAGCAAGGTAGTCCAGATGTCTGGATGTCTGACCCAGTACTCTATCTCTGAGCGTGAGCTATGCAACCTTATGCAGGAAAGTCATTTCAGCTGCTTGTGTCCGCAATCTCATTCTTTGTCACTACCCAAAGCTCATTACCATAGGTAAGAGTTGGAATGTAGATTGGGCAATCTCATCCACACCTGGTGCTTTGCTGCTGAGGAGCTTCTCAACTACCTCAGATACCTCTGCCATAGATTTTGAACATGCAGTAGTCTGGTTAAACCCCCTTGCAGGACAAAAAGCAAGGTTTATCAACAATTAACAATTTGATTTGAAAATTTATTTCTTTAGTATATGTAAAAACTGGCCCTCATGTCTTTTGAGTTTGGTTCTTCTAAATCAAAACACACTAACCATTTTGGTCTGTTACACCTTTATGGTGAATTTGAAGTTTTCAAAGTTTCCAAAGGTTGGACTGCCAGATTGCTGAATATGTTCAAATTTGAGCATTGACATTTATTGTTAATATTTGGTAAGTCCACTTACTAGCTTTTAGGGGCTCTTTTAGGTCCTCCTTTTTCAGTCCTAATGAACACCTGACATGAAGTTGAAAGCTCTAAAAAGCTATTGGAAGTTTCAGTTGCATATCATGCTGTCATGCCTAACCCTAACCCTAACCTCGTTATGGCGTTTTAACCACAATGACTACATTGTAACAGCAATTACCAGTTAACTATATTTTTTGGGACTGACTTGTTACTGTACATTTACTTTGTAGAAATAATGTAGATGCCCAATGTTTGTTTTACTGTTTGAGGGAACACTTCCTCCCAAAGAAACTCAACTTTCCTACTACTTCTCATCACAGAAGGGGGAGTACGTCTACCTGAAGAAAAACATTTTCACAATTTCTCGCCAAACAGAAAGTATACTTCCTCTAAAGGAAAGATACATTTTCCTTTTTACCATTTCTTATCAAAGTAAAGAGAATATTTCCATCCAATGGGAGTCAGCATTTTTCCTCTTTCTTTAATGGGAAAATCTCTGTAGATAAAGAATATTGTATTGCCATTTCTCAGCTAATTTAATATCAGACATCTAACAAGAGAAGCTTCAAGATAATCCAGCTTTAATGTGAAATGTTGAAGGGGTATTAGCAAAAGAGACAGAGTTTCATAGCTAATATGATATTCAAATTGCTAACATCACAACACTCACCGCTAGGAGGAGTTATTACCCTTACATGTTTACCCAATGAAAATCACAATGGCCATCACACAAAATGACGAACACATCCCGAAACACACACACACACACACACACACACACACACACACACACACACACACACACACACACACACACACACACACACACACACAGAGAGAGAGAGAGAGAGAGAGAGAGACAGAGACAGAGACAGAGAGAGAGAGAGCATGCAGTGGGCATACAGAGACAAAGACGGACTCAAATCCTGACAGAAAACAGAGAAAATCAATAACAATGTAAAGACTCATTGGACAGAATCGAGAGTATATCTCAGTTCTGAATACACTCAAAGAGGAAAAGGAGTGACTCAGCCTTGCGAAAACTAAGTAAGACACACAAGGGCTTTCAAAAAACTCACTTATTTTGTGAAGAGACATTTGTCTGCAGTTTTAGCTGTAATGCGTTTTTGTTTCACATAGTGATGGATATGAATACTAAATGAATACTTAATGCTGATTGGCTGGCTGATATGCGTTAACATAGTAAATAGTGTCAGGCTAACTCAAACATTGTACCCATTGAAGGTTTACACACCGTTCAGAATAACTGGTCAAACTAATCTAACCATCATTTTAAACCACTATAGACAGACCTAAAAAAATGAAGTCAAACACAGCTTGTCTTTTTTTGCTTTGGTAAGTGGTTGTGGTATAAGTATAATAATGCATTCCAAGGTGTTGTGGTATAGAAAATAATGGACACAACAGAAAAAATGCCATCAGTGCACATGTGCATTGTTTTCTTATATCAGGACACATCAGCTGTCATTATTCCTATCATAACAGGTTCTAGATATTTTGTCTAAAATGAGTATACTAATGACTTTTCTCAATACTGAGATCATATTTAGCATTAATATTACAGAATATAACAAAATAAATACAAGTTAATAAAGACAAGCCCTCACAAGTTTGGTGTGTTTCCTGACCAAGTTTAAAAACGCATGATAGATAGATAGATAGATAGATAGATAGATAGATAGATAGATAGATAGATAGATATCAAAAATATAACAAGACAAATTCCAGTAACAGATATACAAAACCAAAAGAAAAAAACACACCAATCCCAACAGTACATGTCTATATCTACACCAAACAGCACAAGGGAGATAACAAAAGGTACAAACCTGAGTTTATCAAGTAAAGAATGTTTTTCCTCATCTCTCAGGCTACCTTCAATTAACTGGCTGACTTCAATCTTTTATACAGTATGTGAACAGCCAAATCAGTCTCTTTGCATCATCCATATTTAAGAAATCAATTTCCGTTTGTATCTTCCTACAAAGTATTGTGTGATTCTCAGTAAAAAAGGGACTATAGAAAACTATGGCTAATTAATATCACAAATTCATTTTCTGTCAATCAGCTAATCAATTAATCGACAAAGTGTTTCAGCACCCTTCAAATGTACAAATCTTTAAATCACAAAAATGCACTGAAAATTTACACTATAATCACAAAATGTCAGTATTATCTGACTAACTTGAATTAAAAACGGAAGATGACATCATGATTCTGATCATAATATGATGAACTGTGCAACTCTTTCTCATAGCGAAATCTTTCATTTTACCAACTTTGGACATGCATGCCAATAACTGGAGTGAAGAGAGTATTTAAGTAGCAGTATTACAACAGGACTGTTAATGAAATATGTTGCAAGTTTAGCAGTTATAGATAACACAGTAGCATAAGAAAGATTTCTAAACATTTCTGAAGCAGACCTCTGCCCACAGGCAACATAATTTCTCCAATGCTTCCAACCATAAGACAACAATTCAAAAGCATGTGTCCTGACAGAAACCCTGAGTACTCCCGTCATTCTTTTCATCCACCTTCAAGTGTCACCTGGAAAAGCTCTGTTTCCTCAGGATGGAAATGTAAAGTAGGGGGTACTAGGGGGCTAGCAATGCTGCCGCAACCCTGCCGAGAGTGCTATGAAACTGGGCACGGCAGCCCTATGATCCCCCCCGAGGGACTGACAGATCTGAGGTGACATGAGCAAGGCTTTGTGTGAAAACAACAAGCAGAATGCACCACATGGCGTGTATGTCCTTGCTGAGAGGAGAGGGTGAGGACAGGTCTGATGCAGTCTCTCTCTCTATCTGAGCCACACTATGGGGTTTTGAATTCCCCAGCCCCTCTTGGAGCTGGAAAAAGGGCGTCTATCAAAGAAGGTCATACTATGTAGCATTGCTAGTCACTGATGCAACATACACACTGCCTTTCATCTCCCTCACCACCATGGCTTTACAAAACAGATTGGAGATGCGGGGAAAGGGCTGTACAATCTGGGTTATGAGATATGTTTAGAGCATGGTGCGACCTCCAGCAATCTATTTTAAAAACCCAATTCAAATGCATTACGTGAGAAATGGCCCTGAGAGTCAGCTGTTGCTTTTTCAATTTCAAGAGTGTTTCTTTTTCATAAAAGCGGGGGGGGGCTTTTGCCCAAAGCAGAAAAAGAAACCAAAAAAAAAAAAAAAACACAAAAAAGTGGTGGGGACCGCCCCTATCAGCAAGGCAGATTATTGAAAATGGTATGGAACAGGCTTGGCAATTGGGACAGCACCTATTTGCCCTCTAGGTAGCATTGGGCTTTTAAAGAATGACTGTGTTTTTTAGTGTTACTGGGGACAGGCACCACGAAATATAAGATTATGTTAGGAATGTCATGTGTTCCTTATCTGGAGGGAAGGCCAATCATATAGAAATAAATATAAAAAACAAGGGGGTGCAGCCTGGCAGCCATCAGTTATCTTTGAAGGTTTAATGGAATGTAGCTGGCTGAGAGTGAAAAAGTACAAAAATCAGAAGGAGAATAAGAAAGAAAAGGCAATAAATGAGGACAGCACAAACAGCATGAAGGCAGAAAGGCTAGATGCAAAAATACCACAAGAAAAACTCCAAGGATACCATTACTAATAGGATCAACAGCACAGAAAAACAGTCCCCATCACCATAATGTGGTTATGCACAGAGCACCTCCATGTGTTAGCCTGCAACATCAAGTTACACTGTTTTACTTACTTCTGTTGTGCTACAAGAGAAGAGAACAAATGATGTTCTTCATCAGCTTTGTCTGTCTGTGAGTGTAACAGCACAGTCCCTCTGCATCCATCCATTAAATATTCCCTCTCACCTGTCACTGACATGCTACTGCATCACTACAGACAGCTGACAGCTCACCTCTCCTTTCATATACAAATGCATTCGGCACAAATTCATTAATGCTTACAGGCAATCCATTCATAAATGTACACATTTAAGACATGCACAGATGAGCTGTTCAAGCTGTGTTTAACGCCAGTCTGTAAGACTTCTGCACTGATGACAAAAACAACAAAACACACTTTTGAAGATATGTCCATTATTATCAAAGTGTCCTATCCTACCAAACTCTGCTCACCAGAAATACAGTTAATCAGCATCAGTTGTTTTTTTAGACAGTAAAAGCTAAGTCCAACCAATGCATCAGCACAGCTGATATTATCAGTTGGTATTAGCTTATCACAGATATATTAATAAAGTATGTGCTGGCTGAGAGGTTTTTAATAAAAACAGCTATGCAACAAGTCTTTTTTCTTCTGATTTAGACATGTACCTACACTGATCTTGTGTTGGACTATAAGCACTGTAAATATACTGGACATTATGGCTGACTATATCCAAGGCAAAGACAATGATGAAGAAACAAAGCTGCTGGCATGCGGCTTTCTCTGTCTCTGTCCAATCACTGTGGAGGGTTATTGTAGTAAATTGAATCACAAATTTATCAGTGCATCCTAAATTGACAGAGAAAACTGAGTTTTTGAGTTGACCTGCTCGCACAGCGGTTATTGCAGTGCTTGCATGGAGCAGGATGCACTGCACGCGAGCACCTGACGCTCAGCCTCCAAATCCTTCAGAAACCAACCCAGCTGCGGTGGGTGTTTCAGACCCAGTTTGCTGGCCATCTGTGTGTACAAAAAGTGATGGAGTCTGAAATAACGTTACTTCACTGTTCAACTAGAACACCGAAAAAACAACAAAAATTGAATAACACTAGTTTTATCGACAACAAACATGCCTTATAGTGTGGTACCTGGATGCGCCAACTACAGAAAGAAGAAAAAGGAGAAATTAAGTACAAGCTACCCCCAGCTACGAGCAGATGTAGAATGGTGCAAAGAGTGGCTCAGAGTGATAAAAAACCTGAAATTTGACAAAAACACACCAGAATCAGAACTGCCAAGTCTCCGGGTATGCTCTTTGAACTTAATGGCAGATGATTACAAGTGGGAAATGAAGTCAGAGTTGTTACGAGACCTAAACAAGAGATCACTGAAGACATACACAGTCCCCACTCTCTTTGGAAGTGATTTCGGCCATGGCGTTAGCTGCACTGAATGCGTATGGATTAATTTATCATTATCATACAGTGACGACTTTAAATAACGTTACTTTACATAAATGTATAACTTTACAAACAGCTAAATGTCATGTGCTTGCCAACATGACATTTAGTGAAACTCGTGAAAATATAATATAGAATTTATGTGCGTAACAAGATAGCTATACTTTGTTGGCCAAAACACACTTACTCAATGGTCAAATGACCTCTCTGACCTGCTGGTCTTAGTTGTCTTTTAAAAATTTATCCTTGGGATCTTGAAGAAGGTCTCCAGCACACCTCTTTCCAAGTGAAGAGTAAAACCTTCATGCATTGTAAGGCATACCAGGGCTCCCTCAGGGTTGTCAGCGATAGCGTCCAACAAAAACAGCCCACGCTTAAATTCATGGCAGTGGAATTATTCAGTTTCTGTTGGCATCAGAGAGCAATTTGAGCAAAGGCACCACCAGTTGCTGTTTGCTCTCGGAAGCTCAGTTTCTGTATGGTCCTGCTGGCTGTATTCTCTTACAAGGCTAATGCTGCTGAAGCCTCAGCCTCTCTCTGCTGGATTGCTTCCTCCTCTCTCTGCTGCATTCTTCAGCTATATAGTTTGGCTCGAATAAATACCCTGGCTGACTATCTGAGTAACTGTAAAAAGTATCCTCGTTCATAACATCCTACACACTTACATATTAAAAGCTGCCATTTTCGCTGTTGGAAATATAGTTAGTTTGCAATACAAGCAAGCGGTGGATTTTGAGCGGTGTCTAGAGCGCACCCCCTGGATTCCCAGAGGCGGGGTCTAGAAATCCAAGCTGGAACCACTTGTAGTTCTTCCAAGAACCAATGATGTCACTGGTTCCAGGAAGAACAAAAGATTTAGAAGCTGAGCTCCAGAGACACAGAGAACATTAAAAAAAAAAAAAACTGTTACACTAAACCCCTAATTAAATTAGATAGAGATAAGGTTGAAAAATCGGCAAGTGTTTTCTTAAAGGCAAAGGTTCAGAACATGGCTGTTGACAGCTCACGCGAAAAGCAAAAAATACATAGTGATAACATGCAAAATGACTTAAGGAAATTGATATGTTATTCATATTTCATTTAGTGAGCCCAGGCTGTTCTTTCAGGCACAGTTCTGAGACTGCAGAAATGTTCAGTAAAAATGTTACTTGAAAGAGGACATCAATGCAGAAGTCTCGGATGTAAAAACAGTGACTGTATCAGGTACCAACTGGGGCCAGCGTAGAGCCAGTGATAGGTAACAGGTATGGACAGTGTTTGCAACACAAAGCTTACAGTGGCTCTTTGCCTGTTAATGAGCAGCTCTTTGTGTCCACAAGCTGTCTGACAAGCGAATAAACTCTCCAGCTGTGCGTGCCGGTGTTAATACTGAGCTCCAAGAATCAATGCAGTTTTTGTCTCTTGTTGTGTTGCCAGCTCCAGGAATCAAGAAGAGAGGGGTTCATGTAATCATGAGAGACTATCCATTGGAGGGTATTCCTAGGTATACTGAGATCAGCAAAGTATCACTAGGGATGGCATTCGTATTGGACAATTCTGCTGCACACAATTTACATCCAGTGCCAAAGTTCACTCTATGCCCTTAATTTAGAGAAGAGGAAACATAGAGTGGGCATCTGACTTTTGTACTGTACAAATCCTGATGTTATTGGACCAGGTGTTTTTCCAGCAATCAATATCACATCAACAATATACCACCCTCTGGTCTATAGGGGCCTTAAGACTTATTTCAGGTTACTCTCTGTACACCATAACTATATTTCATAGAGTTCATATAGTAAATTCTAACTTTTCGAGTAAAATTTTGTTCCAATTTTGGCTGCCCTGCCAGTGAACAAGTAATATCTGTATATTTTACTTACCAGTCTCCTCCCTATATCTGCTCAAATGTGTTTATACTGTCATGGACTGCTCCACATCACTGTGCATGCCTTTGCTGATGTGATAATTGAGTTGTTTTATTATTATTTGTCAGACAGTTGTTGTATTTCTCATAATTGTGAGTCAAAGAGTTTAAACATCTACATCACAGTTTGTGGAAGCTCACCATTCATTTTTGGCTTCAATGTGGAAAAAACACACAGACAAACACACACACACACATACTACAGGCGCTGATAGAAACAAACAGTTTGCATGCAGAGCTTTGTAGAAAAATAGTGTGAAGAAATGAACACTGCAACCCAGTGTTATCATTATTCATCTAATGATTAAGGGGCCAGGATTTTCTTTCCATTTCCCACGCAGCAAAGGTTGATGGGAACTAAAATCCCATTCATCAATGACAAATCTTTATCTGTGATACCTGCAGCAAAGCAAAGACAGGAAGTGTGTGTATATATGTGTGAATGAGTGCACAACCTCCCCCAATCCACACACACACACATACCCCGCCTGTGCTCTCAGCCCCCTATCGTGTGTTAATTTACAGTGCCTTTCTTATCTAGGCAGGTGGGTAAAAGCTGGCAGAACAAGTTCTGGAGCCACACACACACTCGGCCCTTCCCCCACCTTATTTTCAACCTTAGCTCCTCTCGTTTATCACATCTGGGAGGCTTGGGAGGAGGTCGAGATAAAAATGAGCCTTGGCAAGAGTTGGTCAGACAGAATGGATAGCGTAGCTCCTCAGCCAGCTATCCCTGATTGCATTTTCACCTGCTCTGGGGGGGTGGACAGGTGAGGTCCTATAATGGAAAGTAGCCTTAGACATATATACTGGTATGCTGATACACTGGGGCTGATATTTTAATAAATATCAATGTGGTCAATCTATAAGGCAGGTGAATGGTTCCAGAGTTCATGACTGATTTCGTATTTATGGTGGAATCGACTCATATCACACTTGCCGTTGCAAAATCCTTGACATGAACTTAAGTGGCACTTTGATGAGATTCCTGCTGAGGCGTTTGAGTTTTTTATGTTCCATGTAGTTGTTGGTACTGTAATAAGAATTTCAGTACTTATGTATTTAGTTAAAACTAACCAGGGTCCAGCAGTCATGGATACCAGTTGAAAGCGATGTTGGGACAACAAAAATCAAGATTGTTTAAATATGTCTCTTCTTTCTTTCTGTTCAGAATGTATACTCTCTGTACTACAGATAATGGAATTGGCTTTATGAGTTGCTAAAATTTTATACAGTGTCTTCAGAAAATATTCAGACCCCTTAACTTCTTGCACAGTTTATTGCGCTGTAGATTTAAGTTTAAATCTGGTCCATCAATCTGCAATCAAAGAATGACAGTGAAAACATGTTTTTAAATTTTTTTGAAAATGTATTAAAAATTAAATATTGAAATCTTTGATTTACAAAAGTATTCAGACACTTTGCTGTGGCATGCCCAATTGTGGTTAAGGTCATCCTCTTTCTATAATTATCCTTTACATGTGTGTAGAAGTTGATTGGAATCCTATGGCAATTTGGATTGATTGGGCACAGTTTAGAAAAGTACACATCTGTGTACACAAAGTCCCACAATTCACACTGAAAGTCAGGACAAAAACCAAACCATGAAGTCCAAGAAACTCTCAGTAGACCTCTGCGATAAATTGTGGCAAGGCATAGATCAGGGCAAGGTTATAAAACCATTTCTAAAGCTTTGAGTGTTCCGAGCAACATAGTGGCCTGAGTAATTGTGAAATGGAATACGTTTGTAACCACCAGGACAACAAGGACCTGAAGCATACAGCCAAGATAATGCTGGAACGACCTTGGGACAAGTCTCTGACTGTCCTTAAATGGCCCATCCAAAGCCCAGACTTAGATCCAATAGAACATCTGTGGAGAGAACTGAAGATGGCAGTTCACAGATGCTTCACATCCAGTCTGACGGCGCCACCCTAACCCAAACCCAAATCCAGGGATGCAAACCTTGTAGAAATTTACCGAAGGAGACTGTAATTGCTGCCAAAGAGGCTTTTACAAAGTACTGAATTAAGGATCTGAATACTTTTGTAAATTAAAGTTTTTGATTTTTGATAAATTTGTAAACATTTTGAAAAACATGTTTTTTCTTTGTCATTAAGGGCATATACACTCTTTATAAACACTATATAAACACTTTATTAGACACTGTACTAATATTGGGTAGGGCATCCCCTATGTTGCAAGGATTCCAAAATATGTTGGAAACAGTCCTTTGAGATTCTGGTCTATTTGAAATCAAAAATGCCACAGTCAAAATCACTGAGATCACATTTTTTCCCCATTCTGATATTTGATGTGAAAATTAACTGAAGCTCCTGACCTCTGTCTGCTGAATTTTACACATTGCAATGGTGCCACATGATTGGTTAATTGGATAATTGCATGAATATGCAAGTGTACATGTGTTCCTAATAAAATGCTTGCCGAGTGTACTGTTTACGTATATACACACTGGCTTCAGAAAGTGTTTACCTTTCACTAACGGATAAAACTACTATTCAGTTGTTGTGTTTTTTTATAAATTTGCAGAAAATGATCAAAAATAATACACAGAAATCTCTCATTTACAAAGGGATAAATCTACAACACAATAAAGTGTGCAAAACGTGAAAGGGTCTGATTACTTTATGAAGCCACTGTATATAAAGAGATAATCCCAACCAAGCACTCACTATACAGTATGTTTATATATAGATTGCATATATGTCTACAGTGTATGTAAACAAAAAAATACTAGTTTCTATTTTGTGGCAGGCGTCCAGTATGATGGTATGTCATGAATCAGTGAATCACTTAATCAGTCCTCAAGGTATGTTAAACAGCCTCCAGTATATACTACATGTAGAGTACTAGCTCTTAAGACAGACTGAATGACATCTTAAATAGTCTAAAATATATTTTCTACTATACTTCAAACAAAGAAAGCCCTAAGTGGTCTGTTTTTCCACTGTTAGTTGTTCCACCTTTGACCTGGCTTGACAATTTAGGATCAACCCCACAAACTCCTGGTTGAGAATACATCTGGGTGAATTCATACATTTTTGACTTTTAATGTAAGGCACAAAACGGTGTAATGAGACTGTACAGGACACAGGGTTGTGCATACCCACACACAGGAGCTGCTGGGTGACACACTCCAGCTAGAGATGTGTGCTGTGCTGCCTGGCAGTGCTGTGCTTGGCATATTAACCAGAGCATTACTGTTTAAAACAGCAGGTAGGGGAGAAGTGGAACCCTACTTCATCATGCCATTCAAGGCCCTATTAGGCTACAATTACTAAATGGCAAGGCTGGTAAATTGTACATCATTCATGTGGAGAATTCAGATAAAGCATAAGAACAATTCTCTTACCACTGCCCACTGGAACGGAGTGAGCTGCTGAGAGGTACCAGGCAGAGTGAAAAGGAAAGGAAATGGAAAGAATTGAATGGAAAAACGCAAGAGTAGGAGAGGAAAGGGAATGTGAGGGGAAAGAAAAAAGGTAAATAAAAGAACAGAAGGAAAATGTAAGTACAATTCACAGAAAAGAATGGGAAAAAATAGAGAATAGGGGAAAAGAAATAAAAAGAAAGCAAAGAAATAGCAAAGAGTCTATGGAAAGGTAAGAAAAAGAAAGTGAAGGAAATGTTGCAATTCCTCTCAAAAACTATAGACTGGATTTTTATGAAATCTGCTGTGGATATTTATATCATCAGAGAAGGAATCATATTGTTGTTGGTGAAGAACTATCAATTTAAAACCACTATTATGACATGATTACACAAGGATTATCTAACTATAAAGGGAGGAAACTCTGTCTGTCTGTCTGTATTCAAATTTTCTAGACAACCACTCATCCGATTGATTTCAAACTTTGCAGGTATATTGCTGAAGATCCAAGGAAGTGAAGAATCAACTGTGAAATTTTTTGGAGGAGCATTTCTTGAGAAAGCTTCAAACATTGCTTTTCTATATGTTACTTGACATGAAGAAAAAGGTGGAACTACACTATGAGGGCAGTGCAGCACCTGGACAAATTATAGCAATTTAAAGCAGGTACATGTTTCATTCCCCCCCACGCGTGTGGGTTTTCTTAAGGGTTCAAGGGTTTCTTAAAATCCTGGCATCAGCGACAGCACTTTCTACTTTCTACGGTGCAGAACAGCCAACTCCAAAAATGACGTGTGTACTCTAGCATTGCTAGGGGACACAACTATATTGTGGCAGGAGTATTGCTCAGGACCCAAGGAAGTGCAGTTTCATGTATGAGGTTGTTTGGATGATGCTCTCAAGAAAACTGCAAGCTGGATTTATGCAGGTAAGGAACAAGCATGTACCAACAGGCACATTATGAAGACTGCACTGCAGTAGTAAGAATCCAAAGTGCAGATCGTCACGAAATGTGTGAAAATGAGATTCAGTCAGGCTTCCATCAGGATGAAATGCATGAACTTTCCTCTATACCACCCTCTAGACAAATACAAAACATTTGTACCTCTAAGAAGATGAACTATTATTTATATTTGATTTTTATTTTAGCAAAACAACCAGCTAATTCATTCTGTCCAGCACAGTCATATCATGGGGCTACTGACAGTGATTTAGACTCATCCTCCTCTTATTATTCTTCTTCTTCCTCCTCCTCCTATTCTTCATCTTATTATTACTGCTATGATGACTGTTATAATTCATTGTAGATCTGTCCTCACTCTCTTCATTGTATAACAACAAAGCCAACATAACAGGTCTGTGAGGCTGTACTTAGGAACATTGGAGTTGTTCTTAATTTTGCATGTTAGCACACAAATGTAAACAGCCACTAAACACAAAGTTCAGCTGAGGCTGATGGGACTCATTAGTTCTGCACGGTTTTGATCATAAACCAAAATATATGGCAAACTGAAATTCTGACCTGATGATTTTTGCTAGCTGAAAAGCCAGTGGGTCAACAAAGTTATTACAGTTCGTCATCTCTGAACTATGAATGTCTGCAATAAATTTCCACTGATTTTAAGGATATTTTACTAAATGTCAACCTGCTAGAGGCGCTGCAGGATCACTAAAGTCATTGGGATACAGCCTCTGGGAACCATGAATGCTTTTGACAAATTGACATGGTAATCCGTTCAATATTTTTCATGACATTTTAGTCAGAACCTAAAAGTGGTGAAAAAGTGACAGTGACATCCCTATAGCCATGTTGGTAGCATGGCTAAATATGCAAAAATAAAAACAGTATGTACTGTACGGTCATATGGTCACTGGTTAGGAATTTTCGACACTTAAAGAGTGATTACTTGAAAATGAAATATGTCTCTTACAAAGGCATATTCACGTACAGGACTCTAAAATTTCATATTCATATCTACCCAACACACAACATATGCCTACAGAACTACAGAACTCTGGATATGTGTCTGTGCCTTCTCTCAAGATTTCATGAACATTAAGAAGTTCAACTTTTGCCATCCTAACCAGCTGGGAAAACCACACCTCACATCACATAAACATTGAATTCAGGTCAGCTGAAAAGGGAACAGTTAACAACTGGCCTCAAGTAATGAATCATTTCTAGAATACCTTCACTATAGTACCAGCACCCCACAATGATTAAACAAGATTAGGAGGAGACAAGTAAGTATGTCTTCATTTCTCAGTTAGATTGACTTGGATTCAATTTATTGCACACGCAGATTCTATATAAGCAGTTTTTTCTTGATCTCTTCAATCCTGGTAAATCATCATGCTATGAAAACAGGCAAAACACAGAAGTTTAATTTACATTCTAGCATAGATTCAAATATTTCCTCAAAAAAATCTGCCAGTATGAAGTTGGGGAAATATGCATTAAATGATGCACAAGACATTTAGTATATTTTTATTAATAGAACAATATAAAAACATGTCATATGTCATATTTCACTGAACACAATAATTCAGCTCAGTATACAGGTGAGGTGTTGTTTTCTGCTTTGTCATTTCAGCCTGTTGCACCTCCACTGTTGCCATTAGTGCAGCTGCAGGGTCGTCAGATGGAAGCCGCCGTTCCCCGGATGTTTCGCCCCCTATAGCAGTACATCTCCCAGCGAGGGGGCCGTGGTGTATTGGGTTGTCTCCCCGCCACCCCCTGCAGCTGCCTTTACAGGGGTGTTGGCCCCCAACCATTGCTCTTCCTCCGGAGCCACAGTGAGTAGCTGGCTTTCTCTTCGTCCTCTCCCAGTTCCTACACATCTTTTTGCATCTTTTTACATCTGTTTGCCCCTGTCATGCCAGCACCACGGAGCAGTTGGACTACTGCTTTGTTGATCTGACCTCCACGGGGTTAAACCTACCTTTCCAGCCAGCTTCATGGCACTCAGCTGCCAGCTCTGAGTACTTGAGTTGCTTCCTTTCATGGGTTGCTGTCATGCCCTCTTTCCAGGGGATGGGAAGCTCAATCATGAGGACCCTTTTCTCCACTGCAGACCACATGACGATGTCTGGCTGAAGAGTGGTTGTAGTGATCTTTCTCAGGTCCTTCTGAGGTCCACCAACATCTGCCACTCTTTTCCAGGTCTGAATATGGCATTCCTCTCTTGTGCAGGTGCTTGGAATGTGCTGCCTGGCTTGACGAACACCGTTAGGGTAGGCTTTGCTGTTTCTGGGGTGCTGTTTGCTGCTACCATGCATCTCTCCTGGACCTCAGCCAGCTAAGCCAGGACTAGATCATGGTGCCACCTGAAGCATCCCTGGGTCAGCGCCACCTTGCATCCTGATAACATGTGCTGGAGGCTTGCCTTGATGTTGTTACACAGCAGGCGGCCTACTTCACTTCCAAACCACTGGGTGAGATTCCAGCGGCATGGGAGGCCGCCCTTAACAGGAAGCTGAGTTTGGATTGTGGCGTCTTCCAAATAAAAAGAAACCACTTTCAGATGTAGTGGTTTGCTAGGCTATCCATCCTGCAGATTTTATCAGATTTTTGGCAGGCAGGCAGATGGCTTCAATAGATCTTTGCCAGGCCCTCCATAAGTTGTTGCTTGGCTAGCTTCCCCATTTGCCTGTCGGACAAGTCTTTGGTGTACAGCCTCCCGAGGCTTTTGAGTGGTTTTTCGGCCAGCCATGGGATGGGCTCTCTTCCAGTGACAAAGATGGTCTTGTCTTGCAGCACTCCTTTCCTTATCGACAGACTACTTGACTTTGTAGCCTTGATCTTCATTTTTGCCCATGTGATCAGTTAATCAAAGCAATTGAGGAGTCCTGCCGTGCCATCTGAATGATGCTTGTGATGTCATCCATGGGGCTCCTGAGGGTTGGGGATGGAAAACCCTCAGGATGGAAAATAAAATCTTCCCCTCAACATTCAACAAAGCAATGCTTCTGAACTGGTTGATGACATGGGGGTTCTGCTATAAAATTATATCTTTTTTCTTTTATTTATTTATTACAACATTTACAGTTAGGTTCATAAGTATTTGGACATTGACACAATTTTCATAATTTTGCCTCTGTACACCACTACAATGGATCTGAAACAAAGCCATCAAGGTGTTAATGAAGTGCAGACTTTCAGTTTTAATTCAAGGGGTTTTACAATATTGTTGCATTAACCATTTAGGAATTACAGACATTTTATTCATACTCTCTCATTTTCAGAGGCTCAAAAGTAATTGGACGAGTGACTGACAATCAGCTTCATGGCCAGGTATGGCCTGTTCCCTCATTATTTCATGACAAACTAAACAGATAAAAGGTCTGGAGTTGATTCCAAGTTTTGAATTTGCATTTGGTAGATGTTAATGAGAACTTTCAATATGCAGTCCAAAGAGATGTTGATGCAAATGAAGGAGGCCATCATTAGGCTGTAAAAACAAAGCTAACCTATCAGACAGATAGCAGAAAACTTTAGGAGTGGCCAATTCCAAAATTTGGTACATTCTTAAAAAGAAGGTATTCACTGGTGAGCTCAGCAACACCAAAAGACCTGGAGGACCACGGAAGACAACTAAAGTGGATGATTGCAGAGTTCTTTCCTTGGTGAAGAAAAACTCCATCACAACATCTAGCCAGGTGAAGAACATTCTCAAGGAGGTATGTCACTGTCAAAGTCTACAATCCAGAGACACCTTCATGAATGTAAATACAGAGTGTTTACCACAAGGTGCCAACCACTGGTAATACTCAAGAACAGAAAGGCCAGATTAGACTTTTCATGAAACCCTCTAAAAAAGCCTGCCCAGTTCTGGAACAAGATTCTTTGGACAGATGAACCCAAGATGAACTTGTACCAGCATGATGGGAAGAGAAGAGTATGGAGAAGAAAAGGAACAGCTCATTATTTAAAGCATACCATATCATCTGTCAAACATGGTGGAGGCAGTATTATGGCATGGGCATGTGGGGCTGCTAATGGAACTGAGTCACTGGTGTTTAATAATGATGTTACTGCTGTGTATAGCTCTATACTATTTGCTCAGATTCAGCCAAATGCTGCAAAACGGATAGAATGGTGCTTCACAGTACAGATGGATAATGACCTGAAAAACCATGAAAGCAACCAAAGAGCTCCTCAAGGTAAAGAAATTGAGTATTCTTCAATGGCAGAGTCAGTCACTTGACCTCAACCCAATTGAGCATACTTTTCACTTACTGAAGACAAAACTGCAGGCAGAAAGATCTACATACAAGCAGGGCAAAGGCATAGAAAGTTGCCTTTGCCCTGCTTGTTTGTGGCAAAGAAATGGAATATTCTTCAATAATATTCTTCAATGGCCAAGTCAGTCACTTGACCTTAACCCAATTGAGCATGTTCTTCACTTACTGAAGACAAAACTGAAGGCAGAAAGACCCAGAGACAAGCAGTAACTGAAGGCGGCAGCAGGCCTGGAAAAGCATCTCAAAGGAGTCTCTCAACTCAGCCTTTTTTGATGTCCATTGGTTCCAGACTTCAGGCTGTCATTGACTGCAAAGGGTTTTCATCCAAGTATTGAAAATAATCCTCATATTTATAATTATGTTGGTTTGTCAAACTACTTTTGAGCCTCTGAAATTGAGGGAATATGTATAAAAATGGTTGTTGATTTCAGCCATTCCAGTATTCAGGCATTTCTACAACATATATCTCGGCAGTGAAAATCTCAAAACTTCTGCAAATAAAACTGAAGCTATCTGCATGCCTGGCTTTACCCACTGTTGAGGTCACGGAGGTCCAGACCTTTGCACAATGCATAATAAAAGTTGTGAGATAATTGCCTAAAAATAACTCTACTTTGCTCCAGCAAAGATATCATACAACGCCAAGATAACTGGCTTCTCATCTGATCACGAGACTCATTGCTTGTATGTGGATGGGTGGAGTGAATTATCTTGTTGTTACTACAAAATCTTTACTCAACACGGTGCTGAATTGGCCAAAGTGTGATACAGGTAACTAGAGAATTTAAAAAACGGACCACTTGTAGTTCAGTGTCATTCATCCTCAGACATCATCTGACGAACAGCTCCTGTGTGGTCATGCTATGTTCATCTGTGGCCATCCATCATAATGCTGACTAGATAGTTTCACTTGAGTGAACGAATTTGCTGGCTATGTAGCTAACATTAGTTCCATCCATCCAATGTCAGGCTGATAAACTTTCAAGGAAAGTTGAAATACTTTTCTTTTGATTCAGTTTGTGTAAAGGGTTGAAAAGCATGTTAAAATGAGATACCCCCATATAATTTTATTTAGGATTATTTTAGCGGAGGCTGGTAAAATTTGCACATAAATATTAATTGACCCTGTACTTTCTTCACTCACAGACAAAAATGAAAAGACTGCATCTATAAACGCTGAGCTTTGGGAAGGGAAGGGATTTGGGGTCAAGAAGAGGAGACTGAGAGAAAAAGAAAGAGAGAAGGTGATGGAGATGGAGATGGGAGAAGAAGAGTAGATACTGCCCACTGTGCCCAAGACCGGATTATCATTATGTCCCTGTGCTTTTCAATGCAAACAAAACCTGACTGACCTGATCACATTCAAACAGTGTACACCTCATTACCAAAGAGATATGCGAAATATATGAGATGTATGAGATATATGCTCTTTTTAATTACAGTGAAACATATAGGCATAATTTAATGACAACACAAACCTAACATAATTACAGTGTCATAATATAGTATTATTGTATTAATATATTATTTTATAAAAGACATTTTGCTTATGTTTATGTACTGCTTGAGACACATTTCTATAATTCAAATCCAAGGCTAACCATAGCCTTATTGTTATCCAATTTTTGTGATCAAAACGTCTTAAAATACACATATGTAGTTCAGGGCAATCAAAATTTTTTCAGGGGGGCATGCCCCCCAGCAAATTCAGTTTTTGGACCTCAGTATTTCTAAAACCCTGCATATACCCATGTATGCATGTCAGGATATCACAGCTTTAAATGGAAAAAAATATTTTATTGTGATTATACATGTTTGAGATGAACACCCTTTTTGACTTTGTGTTGTCTACTATCTGCAGACTGTAGATAGGGGTGCATGGATGCATGCATGTGTGTCCATATATTAGTTTTCCATTTTCTCCCTGCAGAGATAACATTGTGCAATGTAGCGGACAGGCAATAAGATTGAACCAGGGGAACAGCTATCAAAGTGTGGCCCTCACTGCTGATGCTTTGGCTGTATGAACCACCATCAGAAACCACACTGAGAGAGCTTTACAGTCTGATCATGTGAATTTTCCCTTGTCAATGCACATACAGGTAACAGATGTTTTTGTACACTGAAAACAATCAAATTCTGTATAAGAATATTGTCAAGACATTTTCAGTGATTTACACATTAATTTGGTGAAAGTCTCATTTAAAAAAGATGATAAAACTGCGAAAATAAAAGTAATACCATTTTATTAAATCAGCAATACTTCTCTGTGTTTTTGCATTGATTATGTTATGCGGTCCAATCCAGGCTCAGAGGTGTTACAATTTTGATTTCTTGATCTTAACTAAGTTTTATTTATTTATTTTTTTAATCTAAATGGTTGCATTCTCGCCTGAAAAGATACCAAAACTTAGTAAAGTTTCACTAAGTAGTTTCCCCAACATATAGATTTAATATTTAACATTTAGATTTAACATTTAACATTTAGATGACTATTCATTTGATGAGCCTGAGAACTCATATTTGTACCTCAGTAACCTACTGGTTGTAACTGACTCAGCTGGTAGCCAACATTCCTCAGTGGACAACTCACATTCCTACCTCAGAAACCCAATGGATATGCAACTGACTTTGCCGGTCATTAAAAATGCTAGGCTGCCCACTAACATTCCTAGGCTAACTGCTAGCATTCTTAGGCTTGCCACTAGCATACCTAAGCTAGCTCAAAAACGGACATGGAAATGTGGCTTGTGATTTTCACAGTAAAAGCTGTCTTGTATCTGGTCTCCCTGAACACTAGTAAATGGAAGAAGTTTGACTAGATCAACTTTATTGATTGTCTGTCATATAAACGAAAACCTGACGTTTCAGAAGTTGTAGATATGGATTCATATATACAGTATGTCACGATTCGTACTACATCAATAAGACAGTCATTGTTTAACCCTCAAATGCATGGAGTGGATTTTCAAATACTCACAGAGCTAGGGCCACTAGTCACGTGTCACTTATACACACCAGATTAACCCATACTTTCAAATCATATTCATTCACCTTTTCAGAGCATATTATTAAAAATACCAAACAATCTTAATTATGTTTTTCTTTCATTTATAAAATTTTACATTTTATATTTATAGATATCAGGGAAAATGTTTTTTTTCCCCCAGATTCATCAATATTTCTCAGTGTAGACTGATGTGTTTCATGTTTATACCGTCTTATCTTAAGTACAGCCCTTCTGCTATCATCAAGACCATCCAATATCAAAGAAAATTCTGCTCTGCACTAAACCTATAACCAAGGTACTGCACCATCATGTTGCTGTAACAACAATCCATTAAAAACATAATTAACTAAATTACTTGGAACATTATTGAATTGTTTGATGTTGTAGCAGTTGAAGATGTAATGGACTTTTAACCTCTTCATGGATATACTGTCTCTCTGTGTCAGTATGTTTGGTTCTAGGTAGAGAAGACATAGCTGAACAGAATTTAAAAGTGCTCTTTGAGGGCATCTGGAGTTGCTTTAGGTTCCTTGAAGCTGCTTCCCCTCTCATTCGAAAGGCTTCTTCAGTTATAACTAACTAACTGAAGAAGTCTTTTGGATGAAACATCTTCAAGAACCTCAAGCAAATCCAGCTGCCTTCATAGACATGACCTGGATGGCTGAGAATCTTCTCAGACATATAGCTGAAGAGAAGTGGCTCTGACTGGTGCATGTTTATGTCACGATTATGTCCACAAGTCACCATAATCAAAACTTTCTAAGAAATACTTACCCTAAACATGGTTACTTTTTTACTGCTTTGTTATATGTAGGACTGTCACACATATTACCTGTGTGTGTTTTCAGCTTGGCCCAAAGTAAACAAATACATTCATAGAAGACAATCGAGACTGACCACATCGTGGTGTTGTTCATCAGTTATATAGAAAACAGACGTGATAGAGATCCATGTGACCTAAGCGAACGTTCATCTGTGTAACTTAGTGTAACTTCCGGTCTCCACTGTTGTTTATATGCATACTTACTTGTTATTTACAAGCAAACAAAAAGATAAATTCTAACAGCAGGTCAGCTATGTACTGAGTAACAGACTCACTTAGGTTACGCTGGCAGTTACTTGGAATTAATTAATTGGGAAGTGTGCCAACTAGGTTGTGTTCATTTTCACTATATCATTAGTATCACATAGCATAGCCCTTTCTAGGAACCAACCTAAGAAATTACAGTTACCTTACAGTTCCGATCTAGGAAATAGTAACAATAATAATAGTAATAACAGTATAATAAATCATAAATCATCGGGACTGCAAAAAAATGTTATCCTAAGTATTAGTGCTAATTTCTATTTTAAGCAACTAATTTCGATTCTACATTACATTTTGATATTCACTGAGTCAGACATTACTTTGAATGCCAGCTTTATCAATGACATTGAACAAAAATAAGATTATGTGGGCTTGTGCATGATCATGTATATCAATCTGATTGAATTTTTTTTGCAAATTTAAAATCTTGCCATGACAACTCATTGGTTGAAAAGGGAATTCTGGGCACGTCAGTCATATCAAGGACTGTATAAATGAAAAGTTGCATTACAGGAATCCAGAACTTATGGTAAGGAACCTGGACAGTGACTGGAGTAATTTTAGACTTTTGCAGTGTTTAAAAAGGCTTTTAAAATGTCTCTTTGGTAATAATTAGAGCTCGATCAATTAATTGGTTGGCCAATTTATCGATATTGGTCTATCACTGATATATTAGTCTCTTCGTATATGTTGTCTGATACGCACAAATATAAAAACTGTTTTTATAGAACCTAATGCATAAAAAGATGCTTGGGGTAATTTAGAAATGGTGTCATCACATATTTTGTCCAGCAGAGCCCACTCCAACACCAGTGTTTAGCAGCACTGTCTGCAGCACATGTAACAGAGTATGCATCACAGATGAGCAGAAGGTGGTGCAGAGTCAACTCTAACATATATATGTATATGTGTTCATATATGTACACATTTGGGGAATATCAGCCAATTTATCAACATAGACATTTTTTTATTCCCTAAATTCACTATTCTCATTGGCTCCAAAAATCCCGTGTTGGTTGGGTACTATTAATAATTAAACTTTCCAAATATCTACAACCCCAAGCTTCATAACATTTTATCTGGAAATAAAATTAACAAATGTGGACAAAACATCTGTACAAAATCGTGTCTCTCGAAAGTTTCACTGCAGAAATATCAGGGTCAGTTGTGGCCTTAAAGGAGTCATCTCAGCTAAGCCATTCTGCCAATATTAGATCTGGCAGAAGACAGAGGTGTGTGTGTGTGTGTGTGTGTGTGTGTGTGTGTGTGTGTGTCTCGAGAAATAGTATAGTTGAGTGAGAGGCTAAGTCGATATGAGAAAAAAGACTTGATTTTCACTGGAACTTCATAAAACTGCTACATGGAAACTTTTCCTTGCACTGGTCTCATGGTTAAATCAATTGTGAGGGCATATTATAAATCTAGCAATTTAAAAACACAGACTGAGAAAGCTTCGCTCTGCATTCATATAGGAGGTTTTGTGTTTTCAGCAAAATCTTTGAATTCCTCACCTGGCAAGCAATATTTCTAAACTGAATAGAGAGGATAAATGCATCACTTCAATACTGGGCTATCTCAACCACTTTGACAGAGGCACCTTAATGCAACTTTGTGGAAAGGTTTGAGAGAAAAAAAAAAGAGTTTGGAGGGGAAGGAGAAGATTACAATATGAAGCTGATCTGTAAGCGTGCTGATCAGCGAAATGTCAAATACATATTCATCTGTTTGGCCAGCCATAGCAAAGAAGCAGTGTTCTAGAAAAGGTCCAAACAGAGAGGTGGCTGACATTTCAGTATTCAAGAGACTGACAGCTGCACATACACAAAATGCAAATATACACACACACACCCATACTCACACATTTTTACATTTTTTACTCATTTATACACTTGACATATTGCAAAGAGTTTAGTTGGTAGAAGCTGAAGCTGGACGCTAAAATAGTGTCTCTTCATTCGAAAAATCAAGTTTGATAATAACTGGTCTTTACAGGCAAGACTATTCACTAGTTGTTGGGTTATGCCACCTGTATATTGTTTTTCTTGAATTTATTTACAGGGCTTTAATATTGGCTAAATGTTCTTTACCAACTTTATTCGCATAGTTTATTACCCATACACAAAAACGAAAATGAGGATTCCCACTATTTTAAAGAAATCATTACACACAATATTTGCTTGAACCTAAAGACAAATCCATGTATGTATATATAAGACTGGCATTTAAACTAATATGTTTATTTTGAATATCATTTAGAAGAGTTAGGTTTATCTAGGTATGCTAATGATGAAACTGCAGGGCTATTCCAAAGAAGTGGATGAACATCTTCTCAATTTGGCCAACTTTCTCTTCAATTAACGAATGTAGCAAGCAAAGAACAGCTGATTTCAGTTTTGGGAATTAAATTTGCCCAATCTGTAATGGACTGAGACTGAATTATGAACACTCACAGTGACCTTTGACATATGTTTAATAAAAATAATTTTATAATTTTACTGAATTGCTGCCACACACACACACACACACACACACACACACACACACACACACACACACACACACACACACACACACACACAAACAAACTCATTAAAAAAACATTTTCGGGGATAATGGGAATTCATATGCAACCTAGTCATAACTGTCTTTTAAGCATGGTTAAGTTCAGACATGTTAAACCCAATTGGTTAAGGTCAAGGTTGTACACTGTGTTGTATTACGCATATGCCTATTTTCTGACACAAAATATGATAATTAGCAAAAAGATTAAAGTAAAATTTCTTAAAATTTTGGAGCCTATTCTGCTAGTCTGTGAGCTAAAATCAAGGGTCAGTGTAACTGCTATGAAGCATTTGCAAACAGTAACACCTGTTATCTTAACAGGGTTATTTTATATATGATTTAATAGGACAGCACTGAGGACTTGACTCTTCCAGGCGTGTGGTGATCAACGCCATAATGAAGGTTGAAGCCAAGGAACTGTTCTTAGATGCACTGTTCTTAGATCCTCTAATGGCCACTAGATGCTATGTCAGTAAAGTAAACACTGACTGTTTTGGAGTGAATACAACAACACAAAAAAAAACTCTATTGAAACACAATCGTATCTCTTTTTTTTCTGGTTCAGGTTCCAGTAATCTACAAGAGCTCTCCAAACTCACAAAATCTACATCCATATACCCTATCAAAGAAAATTAACTACTTGCTGTCAGATACGATTCATGCCTGGATATGTCAAGGCTTGGTAGATTGAGCTTGCCTCCACAGGATAACGATGGCCGTTGATGCTGTGTTCAGAGCCTTCAGATCCGTTGCTTGGACCCCAATGAAACTCCACTTTTTCTGCTTTAAATCTACCTGGTAGGCCTGCTCCTCGAACAAAGTAATCATCCTTCAACATAATGGCCACTGGAAGAAAGACAGAAGAAAAGAGAAAAACAGAGACAGAGCAAGAAAGAGTGAGCTGTCATACACCCCTGAAAATCTTTTTCAACATACATTGTAGTCATTCCACTCAAAGAAACAGATGACAGAAAATTGTTGATTTGAAGGCAAATTTTCAAAGATTGCTGGAAACGCAATCAAAACTAGTGTGTGAGGACATGTACAGTGTGAAACCTCTTTAAAGTTTGAAGAGACACAGACAAAAGGATGTAATCTGAGGACATGCTAGAGGTAGATATGTGTTTATCTTTTAAATTTGCTTTGAAGAAGACAGGCTCACACAAGACCATTTTCGTTGTTTTCCATCAGCGTCTAAAGCCAGTTCAAATGAGGGGCTTATTTGGCAAGCAAAATTGTTCTCTTCAGCCTCTGCAAATTGCCTTTGCTAAAATAAAGTGAAAATTAAGAGGAGGCCTTATTTTCACATTCACAAATGGCTCTGAAAGGATTGCTGTGTTCCATTAATCAGTGCAGTCGCCTCAAACCCATACTTCATCAGAAGTTCTGTCCCATTTATAGAGGAAGCTCTGGAGTGAAGAGAGTGACCTGGTTCATCATTTCATGAGTCATGAATTATCACATACACCTGATAACACATTAAAAGGGCCCACTTTACATATGCTTATGCCATATCGCAACCAGAAATCTTTAAAGGATAGATTATTGCAACTCTAGTCTTATTTTATAGCTTTGGTCATCATCTCTATCACTTATGATAACTACTATGATAACGATGTGAATTGTGGTGGATGTTTATTGTGGACAGTTTGAGTGATTTTCCCTAATTTTGTCTTCCAAATAAGTTTGGTTTAACTGGAGCTTGTTTACAACCTGTCTGATTTTTTGACTGCTTGTGTTGTCCTTCCCAGACCTTAGTAGTTAACTTGGTGAGAACAATTATCGATAGAAATGATGGCCAAAACCAGAGTCTTAGCCATGATTTTAGAATAATTGAGGTCATTGGTCCTAATTCTCCCGGTATAACCCCACCCACCTAAGAAATTGTGAATCTCCAGAATGTTAGTGTGGTTCTTTATAGGAATATGTAAATATTTTGATATGGATTCTCAGGATAAGAGCTCTTCCACATCAAATAGAATCAGAAAACTTAAACAACCCTACTGCAATCCTAAAACAGATGAGGAAATAATGGAGGAGAGTAAGTGCAACATATGCAGTATGTGACAATGATAAGGGTGTCAAATACAGCATCACACTTTTTTATATCCAGTAAAGTAACTAATGTTGCTCGCTGGTGTTAAGTAAGGTATACACCACTAAATTCTTATTACAGTATTTTTTCCCACAAGAAAACAACCCTGTCTCCTAAAAATTCCATTTCTATACAGCTAAACTACAACAGCAAATATGTCTTGGTTGAAACATAATTGCAACTAGATTATGTTTCCCTTTAATGTAATTAAGAAATGTTGATTTACATATTTCGCAAGTCGCAAATACGTTCATACTGAACATTTCAGTAAGATGTTAACATATAACGTTGTTGTTTTCCTCCAAAATATCTTATCTTGCAGTACGATATCCAGTTGTAGTCACTACAGCATTATTAAATTTTTTTATCGTTATGTTTACACCCTCACACCTTCACAGCACTTGGTTAAGGTTAGGGAGAGATTGTGGTCTGGTTCATTACAGAAAAAGTTCACAGCGACTTCAGACACAACCTGTTTATTTACATCTAACCAAAACCACCATCCTTCCCGAACCTTAACCAACCACTTTTTGCCTAAAACAAACCACAGACAGGGCTGTGAATGCAAACCCCAGTCGCTTTGTACAGCCAACATACAGCCCAACCACTTCCTGGTGACTCTGCTGCCATTAGTAAATGTAACGCTTTGTTTATTAAAAAAATACCTTGCCTCTGAACATAATGCAGCCAGTTATTACGTTTCCTACAAAACATATTTTCTGTTGCAGTTTAGTTGTATAGAAATGTAATTTCTAGGAGACAGGATTGCCCTGAGACAGAGATTTTTGGATGAGCTACTCGGAACTCTAATGGTACAAACTGTTTGTCTTAGCAACAACAGTTCCTTCTTTTTGCATCACTCCTCTGTTTCCTCCTTCACTGTCAGATCATACCTTTTCTACATTTACTTGGAAAAGCTGTAAGATATTAACAGACATGAACTGCCAACCTCTGACTTATTTCTTCAATGTCAATATCAAGTCAGTATCAAGACACTGTGCCTCTTCCTGTCTTCCTGGTTTTCCTGCCTTTCCTCCCAGGCAGCCCTTTTATCTGTCAAATCAGACAGGACTAATCCCTATAGGTCTATAACCAAATCATGTCTTTGCATATTTTTATTTTTAATTTGATGGACCTGCAGATATTCTTCTTTACAGGCTAGTTGGTTTAGTTATATTTGAGAACTTGAAGCTGTTGTAGTTGATGTAAGATATGTACAGTATGCAAGGATTGCATAGTCTACATAAATGTTGAAGCATTTTTGCTGAGCACCTCTCAGCAATTAATTAGAGACTGTTTTGAACTACTAGACTATGAACTTTTTCCTTCCATCCACATATTGTTGATTCATTCAAGGTGAAGAAGTTAAAGTTGAGCTGTGAAGAAAACTACCATGATGTATTTGAAAAGAGTTTGTTGTGCAGGAGGTAGAGGGTTATCCAGGCCCTCATTGCCTGATTTCACAGCTCATTCCCAGCATTCAGCAGCAACTCCACCAGGTGATCCCTCCACAGATAAAACGTTCATCTGTTGTTTAGAAACAGTGCAGAATCTATGCATAATTCATGACAAAAACACAGGGACATTTATCTTCTTTGCCATGAATTATGTAGCGGGGGGAAAGCAGAAGCTACGTGCCATTTTGTATCACAGCTGTTGTTTGTGTTAGCATTTTTACATGGCTCTCTACATGCTGTGGCACCCCTAATCCATTTAAATTATACTCTGCTGTGTTTCTTACTTTGCAGGTGGCCATCATCATTGTCTCTTTTTTCTCCATGGGCAGCCATTGCCGTCTTTGGGAAATGGTTTCAGTTGCTGAATGCCAGGGGATGCTCTGCATCAAACGTGTCAGGGAATTTTTCATCTTGAGTGCAATGATGAGGTCTTCCCTTTCTCTGTCTGTGTTTTTCACTGTCATCTTGCTGTTTGTGCCAGCGGTTGTCAGTGCTGGTGGTCCATTACCTGAGGGTCAGCTAACCAGTCCACTTCCACAAGGAGTGACAGCACAGCATGTGTGCCTAGCCTGATTGAGGTACCTGCACTCAGGCAAGTGGATGTCTCGCATCTCAGCAACGTACTGCCACTGTTTAAAATCAAAGCACACTTTAATTACCATTGGTAACTGGTTAAAGAAAGGGACCATGTGCTCTCATGGTAAGCTCCGTTTTTGTGTGCAGCCAATTGGTATTACACACACAGGTTTGTGTATGAACAAAGCTGAAAAATATCTTGGTAATAGTTTGAAAACTGTGGAATATGATGACATGTTTGAGTTCAGATGAATTTTGAATCACAATTTGGCTTTTGGCGGATCTCTTTTCGTGCATTGGGGGTTGGGGGGACATACTGTATGTGAACAAATGCAACAACAAACTGTATAGCTGTATAGCTTTTCTCCCCAGGAAAACAGAGCTTTTCCCAAACGTCATCCAGAGAGTGTAAATCTGAAAGCGTCTGCTTGGCGTTGTAGTGTATACAGGGAAAATGGAGCTTTGTAGAAATGCTGGTATATCGATGACCAAATAGAGGGATATCATTGTTTTCTTTCTATAATGGAAATAGTATATTGTTTCTTCTGCACGTGTTTCTTTGGCGGGCTTACTCACCTATCCTTCATGGATGCCCAGTAGGAGAATTACCCCTTTTGGCATATTCATGTGGATGGAGGTAATATGCAGAAATGAGCCGAAACACCTGGTGTGGACACGTGTCATTTTTGCACAAAAACTGCGTTTTAGAATTTGGCCAGCTTAATTAGATGTAGCTATCGGCCACCCAGCACACAGATTAATTATGTTACACACATTATTGAAAGAAAATAAATTCCGACACACTGACCAGGGCAGAGTTGAGCACACACAAAGGACATTAGATTTAAATTCAATTGTAAGTATTTCTTATATCATTAATTGAAATGATAAGGGTTATGAATACGTTTTTTGAGACCCCTCCACTCGACATGTTATTGCTTTTTGGGGAGCTCATATCTGTTTTCGGGGAACTAAGGCCCTTTAGTTCCTCCATTCTAACAGTGACCACTTGTGAGTCATGCACTTCATTAATAAAATGATCATTTAAAGATTCCAAACTGTAAACAGCCACGGTCAGCATGTTTCATTTAAATCACATATTATTAGAAAATTAGGTAATGTGTGTGCTGAGCTTGAATTATCGGCTATCATAGGCTAATTTAACATTTTACATTTTACAGTAGGTCTGCTCTCTGTTAAGATGCAAAATCAATGTGGAGCTGCTGTGAATTTACATTTTTTTCAGTTTATGGTGTCAGACAATGGACTGAATAAGAAATTGATGGAAATAGATGTTGTTACAACATAATTGGGTAGACAATTTAGGACTACACAGCTGTAACTTCTAGAAGGCATGGTGGCTTTAGGAGGAGGGGACGTAATGTCTTTCATAAACTCTAAATTGTACATGTATGTACACTCCATGAGCTTTCCACTAGTGCAGAAAGAAATTTCAACCCGACAACAAGTAATGAGCCTAATAGGTAACAGGTAACACCAGTAGCAGGTAACATTGACAGGAAAATATGAAGTATCCACTTACCAAAATTAAAATAAAACTGTGTTAAATCCAAACGGCTCATTTAGTTTAAATTATTCATGAGCTGACAACTGCCACTGTTAATTTTGCCTGCATTAATGTTACATTACACAATGGCGTATGTGGAGCCAAAGCTGGACAGTAATTCTGAAACAACATCCCGTGTAATATTACATATGTGTAAAAACACATATTAAAGGGAGTATTGAGGGGGCAAGGACAATGAGTTAACCTATTATTATATTGTGATATTATTGTGAGGCAACTAATTTAGTGTTTGTATGCATCTGAAAGCCGAGGCACAGCTGCTAGCCTGCTGCTAACACTCAATGTCAACTTACTGTGACAGCAGGAACTGAAGTGACAGGTTGTTGTCACTACTTCAGTCATTTAGGGGGAAGCATTTAGATGAATGCTCACGAATTACTAAATCACTTGTGCTCCACCCCTACCAGGCAAAATCCTCAGTATGTTGTTTGTTCAAACCAACAAATTAGTATTGTGGGGTGCAATGAATATTGCTGCCTCTAGCAGACACTAAAAAGGTTTTACACTTCATTACATCTGTTTAATCAAACCCCTTTAAAAGAAAAACATTAATTAATTTAATTAAACATTGCACAAGTTTGGTCAGTCATCTTTGAATAAGTCTTACCATGCTCAAAAGAAAATGGATGGGCATGTTAAAGTATCATTTGTTACAGACATGTATTTTTGATTCCTAGCATTGATATATATTTAATCATTGCTTTTCTATTACTGTAGCCTTCACACTCATTTTCCACTTGAACACAAATCAGCTCTCTGACTTGGAGACCCAGAACTCATACACAGCTGCAGGAGCCATATTTTTAACTCCCCTCGCTATTTCCTCTGTATAGTTTTTTTGAAAGGTAGTTGACATTTGTCCAGGTGAATAACTGTTTAATTAATGCTCCCGCTGCAACAACAAATGGCACTGTTACATGCAAGGCTTAATAAACAGCAAGCATTATGGGGGATTTTACCAGAGCACTTGGTATATTCAAATAGCCTGTATAAGATGATGTGAGAGTAGCAGACTCCCAAGATAGTACGAGCCCTTCCTGGCTGCGAAATTTACACATCCAGACTGATAGTGTATGCACCACCATAAAAATACACTAGAGGCGAGCAGCAACTGTGGCTTAATGGCTGCCGTGTTAATTAAATGAGCATCTATGAGGCAGCTGTGTAAGAAAGAAGGTATCAAAGACAGATGAACACTGCAGGTGTTGGATGTTCCGAACTGAGGGATGATATGGTTCAACCATGTCTACTAGATATTGCGTTCACATACAAGTAAAAAGGTTTCTAGGGTTGTAGTCCACCAAGGAAAATCTTGGTTGACTGAAACCTAATCTGTACCTACTCTTCAATCAATTGACTGGCCGCAGGGAGAAAAATAAAATCTGCATGTTATCTCGAGACTAACTAAATCAGAGTGCACTCTACCTGGTAGCCTCATTAGCCAAAATGAATTAAAAATAAACATAAAAAGCTAGTATTTGCAGCATAATATATTGAAATATGCCAATTCTGATATGATTACATATAACCACAAAAGTTGATGGAGCAGCCTAACGCAGACAGGATACCCTTATGTTTTTAAATGATTTGCCATATTGGTTGTTGAGCTGTCATATGCAAACTGCTCTTTGCAAAGTTTACACTTGACTTTTTGGTTGTCAGTTTAAACAAAGTGCAGCTACTCTTATGGCTTCTTTGACTTGGTGTCAATTAGTTTGGAGCCGGCGCAGAGTAAACGTTCTGTTGAAAATAATGGATCAAGCCTGGAAGGCTATTGATGTAGCACTTTTCTCCTTATGAAAGTAGGACGTGCACTTGTCCGAGAATTTGGTCAGACAAGAGCATATCAACCAATCAATGGACATTTTTTTTGAATGAATGAAGTGCTACATTTATTGACAGCAGGAAAGTCACTGTGAGGTGGTTAGGGTGGATGGCGAGCATCCACAGTCTCGAAATTGTGGTTTTGGCGAAATTTATGTAAACATGTTGTGTCTGAAGTCACTGTGAACTTTTTCTGTATTACACCAGACCACGATCTTTCTTTAACCTTAACAAAGTGCTGTGAGTGTCTATAGTAAACATAACCATAAAAAGATTAATAAGGCTGTGATCACTACAAACCAACCGGATGTTACAACATATATATTTTTACCAACAGTTTTGCACAGCTCATAGTGCCTGCTATAATCTGTATCTTGTGCCATGTTAGCCTCAGGGCTGGCTCTCACGTTTTATATTACATTCATTACTCATTTCATCTTTACCATTTTGCTATTATAAACAGTTCATGGTATATTGTCCCAATGCACTGCTTGACTCTATAGCCAGCCTTTTCTCTGTGCATTGCTGCTTATACATGTGAATGCTTGATTTACTGTCTATGAGACTGTCCTGTCCAGGAAAATTATTTAGTCAGCACAAAGGCAACTAATATGGATGGTTGGACATATGGTGCATTTAACCTCAGCACTGAGGTTTGCATTGAGTCTCAAAGTAAAATAGGAATTGTTCTCTCACTGGGAAGCATGGAAGTGGTCAGCAATTTTTTGAAAACTGTTGATTAGTTCACAAGATATCTAATGTGAAAATCTGATATCTTCTCCTGATGTTGGTACTCATGGAGGAGCTCATGGAGTGTCCAAAATGGAAAGAGTTCTTCCAGGAATATGTAATGTGAAAATATGATATTTTCTCCTGATGAGGGTACTCAAGGAAGAGCTCATGGAGTCTTCAAAACGGAAAGAGTTCTTCCAGGAATATTAATGTGCTCAGCAAATTTCATGGAAATCCTACTCATTGTAATTTGATGATCAAGAAGGAATTTTGGCATGGTGTTGGTTGAAAACAGACAGTCAGCTAAAACACTGTGAATCACCATCTAGGAACCATGAATGTTCTCAAAACATGTCATTGCATTCTGGCCAGTAGTTGTGGTATCTTATTCTGAACCATGGTTTTGGGCCAATACAAAGAGGGACGTGAAGTAACAACGCTATCCTTGTGAAATTCTTTAATATGAATTAAAGTTGAAGGATACATATTCATGCTGGCTAACGTACTGTAGCTGAGCCCCATCAACTAAAAGTATGTTAAAGATCTTTGCCTTAAAATGGTTTTGGGAAATGGAGTCCTGGTCTGTGGCCAGTACCAGAGATGAAAGGTACTAAACTGGCCCCCAATTTGATATGTAAAAGAATAATTTGTAATTGTGGGAAATACGGCTATTCGCTTTGTTGCAGCGTCAGATGAGAAGATTGATACAACCTTCATGTCCTTACAGTAAGTACAAAGCTACAGCCAGCGGCTGTTTAGCCTAATTTAGCATAAAGACAACAAACAGGGGAAAACAGCAAGCTTGGCTCTGTCTAACAGTAACTAAATTCATTCGTTTAATCCATACAAAAACCATAGTGGAAAAATTATAATGTTGAAGGAATTTACTATTTCTATTACTATTATTCCTATTATACTCTTTTTTGGCATGGCACAGTAACTTCCTGGAGACTCTGCTACTTGCCTGGCAATGGCTCCTAGCCATTAAATAGTAGGGCACATACTCTCCTGTAAAATGGTGCGTTGTCATTTTCATACTTTGTCCTATCTTTTTGGGGTAGCAAGCACACAGATTAAACAAACAAGATATAACATGTTAATTAGTGAGCCTTAGAGGTGCGGGTAGGTGGATTTTGTTAAATTCGGACCGAGCCAGGTTAACTGTTTCCTCATTTCCAGTCTTTCTGCAAAGCTAAGCTAACTTATACTTAACCGGCAGATAGCAAATACATGCATTTCCCAAAATTTTGAAGTATTGCTCTTACCAGATGTTTTACATGATGATCTTTAAAGCTACACTTTCGCTATAGCTCTATTGATGGGAATGTTGGGCAATCCAGACTAAAATATCTCAACCACTATTGGATGGATTGCCATTAAATTTTATGCAGAATACCTTGGTCCCTGGGTCATCCCTTGACTTTGTTGGGTGTGTCCGTAACCAATCCAAAAGATCAAACTTTTACTGATTGATCACTTCCTGTTGTCTCAAATGTGTGCAAATTTTTGTCCATGTCCAAGTGTCTGTTAAATTCTGTATATCAAAAATTATTTTGTTCAGATTTGGAGTCTCTGAATGGATCAGATACTTCTATTTTTTAGGTCTCTCTTTGCTGTTAGGGTTAATAGGATATGCTTTACTTTTACAACAAACAAAACCTACAGTAAACCTATAGATATATTGGCAATTTATTCAAATGTGTTATCACATATGAAAAACATATCCTTGACTGAGCAACTGATTGGATGTTAAAAATGAATGTGCTAAACACACAGTTGTGCAGTGCTTTGAGCAGCACTCAAGAGTGCTGTCAACAGCGATGCTAACCACCTGTGGCCTTTGCCTATCAAAAGCCTTTCAACTCCATTTCTCCACCGAGGGGAAAGGATCATCTATCTTAGTGACAACCTGGAATTATGAAAAATACCTGTGGCTGATAAGAAGGGTCCTCAAGATGCAAAGAGAGCTGAATGCAGATGGCCTGGTGCTGAATCCTACAAACAGTGACACCTGCCATGGCACTACTACTACAGATTGCAGCATGTCTGAATGAAAGTGGGATGCATAATATTCTTCATAAATGACTTGCTGCATATTGTACCTGTCTGGTTTTATAATAATGTGCAGGGAAGTGATGCAACATATGTTTGACACACAGACACGTGCCAGTATGAGCTGGGATTATTAGAGGCATCATGCTTAAGATTTTCATTCTCTTTGAACTGTGGTCTGTCAAAAAGTTAGATGGTTATAAACATTCTGTCATAAACAACTGGCAACATTTCTTTGTAGAAAAACAACTCTCCTATTTTGGGGTGTTACCACATAATGTAATCTTAACTTTGACAAGTTTGAGGTTCAAGGACAAGCGAAACATGATTAAGATATATTATTTACAGAAATATGACCATTTGTATCAGTTATGATCACCAAAGTAATTGCTGATCTGGGAAAACAATAACATTGTTAAAGTGGGCAAGAAAAATGAGCAGTGCAACAAGCCAACAGTTTATCCACATTACCACTTTATTTGAAGGTAAAAGAGAAAGTAAGCATATCCAGATGTTAACCATAACCCCCCATTGGAGAAGAAAACTGAGCACATAATTATGGTAAGTAGAGCAGTTAAGTTGAACCAGGGAGTTCTTTAAGTAATGCTGTCATGTTCCCAGATCTCACAAAAATTACATTTATACAGTAGACTACCAAAAAATATGGGAGGAAATGTAATTGCTGCATGGATTGTGTTTGCTGGCAATGTTTTTTACAGTCCAGGATGATTATTGTTATACTTAACAGAAGCCATAGGGAGGTGGTCTGGGTGGATGATTTGATGTACAAAACACAGGATTGTGATAATGGAGAGCAGAGTTCATATACTGCATCCCACATTCTGCTTGTGGTGAGTTTAGGCTACAAAAGCACTTTGGATAAGGTTAATGAAAGATCATGCTCAGTCGCCTTGAGCTGTTAAATATTTTGCTAAAACCACTATGACCACAAATATTCTGCTTCTGTTGCCTAAACAGAACCAGAATATTGGTCCTGATACCAGACATGAGAACTTCTAATGTTCATTACATCCCAAAATATGAAAAAGTTTCACAAAATCAACAACAAACTGCAACTGCTGTTGCCTAAGACTAAAACACATATGGAAAATGTCTTCACTTCATGATGTGTATGCTTGAATGCCATTCTTTGTATGAAAATTTGAATAGCACCTAGTAAAGCCTTTTAGCTAAGTAAGTGGTGAACTCATGGTCTTTGTTTTGATATCCTACGGGAGTAAAATGTGCTCTAAGGGAGAGTGCCAGACAAAAGTCAATGGGATTCATACAATCCTACAGTTTCTTTCCCTTTTCATGGCAATCTGCATTTCAGATCAGCAAATGGTTTATGTGCATTTTGGCCGGAGCATGGTCCTGACATGAAAGGTAAGGGGTCATTAAAAATAATTAAGAGTCATTATCTGGGAACTATTAAAATCCACAGGATATTTAAACATTTTTTGGTATCTCATGTCTGAACTTGACCATTTTTAGCTGATGGTGCCACTGGATAAAAGGTTAGCAATTTTGAATCATCCAATGATACAATAAATATTTAATTAAGTTTTATAGAAATTGGACCAGTAGATGTCAAGATATCTTGCTCAGGATCAAAGTTTTAGACAAACCAACAGATTAACTGATCATCATCACAATCCTCAGCCCTTGCTACGAGTTGGGCAAAATACAATATAGACTAAACATGAAACACTGGAAATACTGCCGACCTCAAAGGTGTTTCAAATGCTTAAAAAGCCATATCAGCACCTATTTGCCTCTCAGTCAGTCCCAAAAATGTCCATATGCTTGGTTTCTTTCATTTAAACATTTAGCTGAGTATCATTTTAAAATTTCAAACATTTCAGGCAGTATGAGTGGATAAAAAAAGCTTATCCTACAAAATCAAGAGGGTATAAACCAGGAAAAATTCAAACAGCAACCATACCTGTTTTGCCGGTGTTCTTCATAGAAGTCTTATTAGACGATTCAGTATCAAAGCCCTCCAGTGTCAGTTCCTGATACTCTGTGGACACTTTGGTATCTGGGTCCACAATGTTGACTGGTGACTGGTTTCTCTCTCCACATTCTGGGTAGGCAGGCACCCAGCCCTCTTCTGGTCCATATATACCTAAGGAAGATAAGAAATGCAACACAGTTGCATAAATGGAAGGATACAATGTGATGTGAAACAGATTAGTCTTTAGAAGGATACATCATAGAAAAATGGCATTTCAGAACCATCTCATGAACTTGAAAAACAGCTGACAATGTGCTATGCCGAGTCATCTGAATTCCAATTAAACACTGCTCATAGAATAAACATCATGAGTCCCAAACAGAGGCAGCTGCTGAAAAAGCAAAACATTTTCATTCATGCGATAAATAGAAAATTTCAAAATGTCATTATTATTAGGTTGTGATGTGTCCCTGGCTGCCTTTTGGCAAGATCATACGAATAGAATAAATTCGACATTTGGTTTTGCACTGCTGACCTCCTTCTCAACTTCTCCTCAGACAACGCCTTTGCAGTCAGAGTCAGTCACAGTGTTATTAATCTGACAGGGAAACCTGAAACACTTCAGACGAGTCTTCAGGAAGCTACAGTGTGCAAGCATTTTCTGTGTGTGTGTGTGTGTGTGTGTGTGTGTGTGTGTGTGTGTGTGTGTGTGTGTGTGTGTGTGTGTGTGTGTGTGTGTGTGTGTGTGTGTTTGGTGGTACATCCTGTGACAGTAAATGTCCACAGAGTGAAAGCCTGGGGCCAGAGGAGTATTTTTTGCAGAGTCTGTGAGAGAAAAAAAGTCAGAGGGAAGGCCAGGACTGAAATGGAACAGGGTCCTGTTTGAACACCTGAGTGTTTGCTCAAAGAGCACGGCTGTAGCCAGTGCCGGAGTGGCCTACCGGAACATTCCCAGTGGGCCGCTTAGCTGCTGGGCCAGAGACCCAGTTGGAAACAAAATAATTTAATTTGACAATCATTATGTTGGTTAACCTGCTCCACATTCTACAGCACACAACAGCTTCTGTATGGCAATAGATCGGATGGATGCTACCACCTGATGGAATTCTACCAAAATGATAAAGTTGGTCGGGCCAATATAGCCCAGCTTAACAAGTCATTTCATCCTTTTATGTAGTGATCATAAGCATCACTGGAAGTTTTGAAAAGGAGAGGATGGATGGTAGAAAGAAGCGAGGAGGGGCTGAAAAGGCCCAGTTAAAAAAAAAAAAAGAAGGGCCTTTGTGGATAACACGGCCAAATGTGCCAAACTGAAACACAGCAACTGGTGACTCAAGGTAAAGAGAGAGACAATGATGAAACTGGTAATTATTATTGGAACATCACATTGTCAACCTGTTGAATTTTCATGCATTCTCACACCCAAATCGTTACATATGGATATATGGTCGGGGCCCTTTCAGCATCACTTTTTAACTCACTAAATACCCTTTTAACAAGATTTTTCAATGTGCAGGGTACACTACAGTGTGAATGAAGCACTACATTTATTATTGGCAGTTGAGTCACCAAGAGGTGATTGGGGTGGATGTGTCACACCAGAGATCGGGGTTTGCAATCAGATTCCAGTCTGAGGTCAGGTTTAGGCAACAAAAGTGCTTTCCTTATGCTTAGGGAAGATGGTGGTTTTGGTTAAACTTAAATAAATACGTTGTGTCTATAACCATTAAAAAGCAAAAATATGCTGTAGTCACTACAAGTGAATATTGTACTGTAAGATTGGATATTTTTGATGCCAAAGGGGCCCTAACTAAGTGTCTGTATGTGACAACTTGGGAATGAGACCATGTGGATTTTTCCAAGCAAAATGTCATTTGAAAAAAACAAAAACACATTAAACATTATCTGTAAAGGAATTTTATAGCAGGGCTTGTATATACAGTAAAATTAGCCGTTAATTAAATGCTTTGGCAACACCTAAGCAGCAAATAACCCAATTACCCACTAAGGGTGAGGGCAACCCAAGGCCAGGAATTAACCATGAGGTGGACAGGACTGGTGAGAGTACATGTAGAGAGGATTGACCATCATAAACAATATGATACTATACGTCATTTCTTGCCGTATAGTCCCATGTCTCAATTAATGCCATTTTGGTTAGGGGTTAGTCAGTAGAGAAATGACGTGACATGAAACGACACGCAAAAAGCAAAAAACACCTTGTGATAACACGTGAAATTACTTAAGGAAATTGATGTGTTATTCATACGCCATTTGATGAGACCAGGCTGCTAATAGGGGAAACCAGGTGGTGGGCTAAGGATCAGGCTCTCACAAAAGTCGTTGGGTGTCTGGGTAATTCTGAGAATGCCTTATTTGTTGACCTGCTGCTGACCCTAGCCTCAGTTGAGGGAGACAGGAGTGTGAAGCCAACAGTGAGGATCAAAGCAAAAGAATACACTGCAGTCCTTCAGAAGTATGAGACTGTCCTCACTGTTCAAACCTTAATTCAAATTTTGAGCATACATCCCACTTCTCCAAGTACCTAGAGACACAGGGAATGGATATTCTGGCAGCTCAGTATCTGTTTGAGGGGACAGAGGACAGCCTTAAGAAATATATCAGAGACTTTGAAGGAGTGAAAGGAGCAGCTGATGAGTTTGTGGGTTGGGCCAATCTAAAGGCCAACCAAAAGCTGCAAGAGAAGACAGTTCTGAACTACTGGTCAGAAAAAAGAAAAAAATGCCAGGAGAGCTTTTAGAAGACGACCTACTGGTCTCACCAGATGCTGACTTTGAGGTCAATGTACACAATGTCATTCTGGACACTGATGGATAGCATACATAGGGAGTTTTCAGCTAATGCAAAACTTTCTTCAGATTTTTGCTTGTTTTGACCCTAAAAACTTTGCTCAAATAAGGGCTATTGGGATCCCCATCTCATTTCTCCAAGAAATCAACAAATGTCTGCTTAAGTTTGAGAGCTACTCATGGCACATCACAAGCTGAGCTGTCTAGCTTTGCATCCCAGTGGGAGAGACTGATGAAGTCCCCTCTGATGGGTTATGCTATCAGGACAGGTAGTGAAATACCACTAAGAGATGAGGATAGAGGTGGACTATTTTATATGTAACCAGAGGTAGAACTGGAGAGCAGGACCTGTTCCTCCTGCAAAAACCGTACGGTTTGTAATCTCATCATCCTCTCACAGTACAACAATCTCACCGATGCCGAAAATGTAATTGGACTTTCTGTGGACATTTCCATCAAGTTGCCTACGAGATTAGCTTCTCAACACTTAAGTTCATTAAGAACCAGCTACGAAGCTCTCTGACTCAGGAGCACTTAAGAGACCTTCATGCTAATGTGCACTGAAAAGGAAATCCACATGTCCATAGACGATGAGACTGTAATAAACAAATTTTCAGAAACCAGTGCACTGCTTAAGCAGTTGTTGATATTGTAAGGCTTTACTATTTTCATTTCTGAGTGTAAACCAAAGCATGTAAAGAATGGTGTCATAGGCCTTTCTTTGTAGAAGAGTGAAATATGTATTGATTTTTCATTTTGTCATTTATTTGACTTACATTTTTTTAACTAATAACAGTGTGATAGGCCTTTTCGTCTTTTGAAATGAAATATTATTTCATATTATTTATTCTTTTTTAAATATTTCAGTAATAAAAATTATAGGATCTTAAGAACTGAACTGTCGCTTCATCTATTCAAGTTCCTTCACCACAAAAAAAGTGGGCTGGTTTTGGGCATGAAATTTAGCCCTACTCCAGCCCTAGCTGTAGCTACTGGGCACACTGCTGCCGAAGATCTCCCAAACCCACTCCTAAAAAGTAAATATGTCTATGATGTTATTTATTGGTATATTTGTTTATGATGTGAGTGTAATCACATGGCTTAAAAATCTAGCCATAACCATATGAACATAACCATACTCAATGGTATGTTGTGCAATTCAATCAATTTGTTTACACATGGGTAGCTAATTTTTGAAAGTATATCTAATATTGTTGTTTATTTAATATTTATGTTTTTAGAGGCATTTAAAAATCATATTCCCATAAAACCTAGAGCGTTAAGGGTTAGTCAAGGGTTAGTCATTGGCTGCACAGACCAGAGTCCATGGGTGAGTCGAGTTGACACCGCTAGTACAGACATGGCTGTAACAGCAGTAGGACAGAGAGGACTGAACATTGTAGATGTCTCCAGCAGAGATTACAGCTAAAAAATCAGAAAACAAGACTAGGTCGACACCTAGTATATGGATGGACCGCCCTTTATCTCTTTGCTTCTCTCCTACTGTCTGTGCTCACATACACAGTAATTTAATACAGCTGAATACCCAATAAAGCTGTAAAGCTCATTTTTTTTCTGTTTCTGTTGTCAGACAACAGATGAAGTATGAAATAGTGACTGAAATGCAGCCCATTAAGACAACATGTTAACCAGCCGTCACTTCCAAGCCATTTCCAAGCTGCTGCTCCGCTTTGCTAAAATCCTGATTTTATAACCACGACGTCGTTTGACAAAATCACCATACACATAAGTTAAAGACAACACCTGTGCTGTGACTTCAGCTATATTTACCTGTAAAATGATCACTCAGAGAAAACATTAGAAGCTCATTGGTCAAACTCATGTCTTTGTCCGCTGCTGCGCGGTCAATTGAATGAAACGCATAGAGAGGTGGGCCTTCAGAGGGAGAACCAGACCATGCGCTTGCCGGGCAATACAGGCGACTCTCTTCTACGTAAAGTAGCTAAGGTTTTTCTAGTCTATAGATTTGTCGATAGGTCCTTTTGTGAAGAAAAGTCGCTAAAAGGGAGTCAAAAGTCGGTAAATGTATTTAAGGGAGCTGCGAGCACAGCCAGACCTGACCCAAATACATGGAAGTCTTATTTCCAACTTTCATTCCAGCTAAACTCTGTAGCCACCTGGGCAGTATACAAAATACAATGTTTTAGCCTATTAAATATTTGTAGATCAAAACAAAATTCAAAACATATTAATAAGATAATAATAATAATAGCAAAAATAACAGATTTTCAGCTGCTGTTAAGTTGTTCTTTAAACAGAAGTGAAAACACTCATTGCAGTTGTGAGGATTTTATTGTGATATTCTGTAGTTTTGAAAAAAAAACATCACGAGAGGACTTATCAAGCCTATCAGGAGTTTAATATGAACTTTACAAAAACTAAATATTAATCTTAGGAGTGCTCTATTTCAGGTATTATCTTCTGTCAGTGTTGGTCAGTCAACTCAACTCACTATATAATAAAAACTACAAGTCCACTACTAAACTTCCCTGCATGTGGCCCAACAAAAAAGAAATACATAAAGACTAGTGTATTTTCTCTGAATTAATGAGAAGAGACAGATATTTGAAGAGGTTGTCCATCTGTCATTTTATTTTACAACAAACTGGTGTCCTATTTGTGCATTTATCTTTCTTATTTGACTGCACACTCATGCCTATCTCTGACTTGTATTATGAGATGGAAAACCTAGATAATAGGCCACAGGACCCAAATTAATTGCTATACATTAAGCCCTACATTCAGATATTCTCCTTTGTGTTAAACTCAGAGCTGCTTTGCCTCCGTGCCATGTCCTATTCAAGCACTGTTTTGAGCAGCACAGACCTATAGTTCTGCTGTCAGCGGAATGTAGTTGAACTCTACAATATGGAGGATGAGACGCTAGCTGTTAAAAGCAGTTTTGATTGAGACATGACTGAAAATTAGGCAAGATGTATTGCTTTGGCATTTATTGGAATACATACAAAAATACCTCAGGTTGAGGCGTTGATACATATCTTGAAAATAGCAGTCATCCGTCCCATGAAATATTGCTGTAGTGGACTTTGAACTGTGTAATGGCCAATGAATGGTAGTAGATAACTACCCTGTCGGTTTATTTACTTTATTTACTTTGACCTGCAGCCAACTTTAATTTAATTTCTGTTCAAATTTGGTGGTTGGTTATGTTGTTGCTGATTTGGATGATTTATATTTTATATATATATATACACACATATGGGCTACAGTAGCAGAAGATAACAGGTTCCACTCCTGTTGCCTCAGCCAGGATGGAAAACTGAGGCTGCAGAGGGCCGAGGATCTCAGAATTCTGCTGAAGCGCAGACAATAGGGTCGCAATTTTGCATCAACAGCATGAATCCATGGACTCAACCTGCCCTGTGTCACCACCAGGCTGGTGGTGGTGGTGTAATCTTGTGGAGAATGTTTTCTTGGCACACTGTGGGCCCCTTAATGTGCATGTAATGCGAATCCCTTTATAGTCACATTTTACTCATCTATTACATTAATGCACTACGTGACAAAGCAAAAGTCGTCTCAGACTAGTTTGATGAACATGACAATGAGTTTGTTCTACTTAAGTGGCCTCAGTGGCCGCCTGGTCTGCAGACTTACGCTTTGTATCAATTGAAGGGTTTAGTTTTAGTGCATGCTAATGCTAATGCTAATGCTCCATATATATTATATATTATACTTTAGGATACATTTTTTTTGTAATTATTTTTCTATATGATTGTTTGTGAATATCTCATGTTTTTTACAGTTTGTGATGAATTTGCTAACCTTTATTGATATTGATATAGATATTGATATAGATATTGATGCCTTTATACATGCTCTGGTGAAGTCTGTGAGTTGAAACAATTAAGCGCTAAGACCATTTATTAAAAGCTTTGTAATTTGTGCAAATCAGTGTGCCCTGGTGTTTTTTTGGTTATGACTTATTGGTCAGAAAGCAAAGTACAAATCTAACCTCTCTCCTTTTTTAGTTTCATGATATCTCCTTGGATCCAAAGACCACAAATTTTTTGATACCTGGATTTGTGAAGCAGCACTCCTCAGCCAATCTATTGGCATTTGCTCTCCCTGTAGAACATTTGTGTTTGTCATTATACACTAGATAGAAATAAAATGTTCCATTTACAAGTGCAGGTAATGCTAGTGTTATATAGTGTGTCTTTAACAACCTTAAAGTGAAAAAAAAAATAGACATAAAATGCACATAAAATGGCACCCTTTTGATGAATTTGTTCCTCAAACAAAATAACAAACAAATAAGACTCACCTGTGCTTAATTTTCAGTGTTCACATGACCTGCATTAACCAATGAATGATGGTTTTACTGCATTAAAAAGAGGCCAATTGTTTCAAGGTTTCTTATTCACAAGACAAGAGAGCTGTCTGAGAGCATCAGAAATGTTATTATCAAAGAGCATAACAATTCCAAAGGCTACAAGGCAATCGCCAAAGATCTTGATATCCCAGTTTCAAGAGTTCATAATGTCATCATGAAGTTTCACAGTCATAAAACTGTTGAGATGCTTCCAGGATGTTGTGCTAAGAAGAAATCCCATAAGAGAAGTATGTAAAAGCTGATACAGATTGAGGAAAAGACACCACTCCAGACATCTAAAGAGCTTCAGGCTGACCTGGAACAATCTGGAGTGGAGGTTTCAGCCCATACCATACACCGCTCACTAAACCAGGTAGGGCTCCATAGGTGAAGGCCAAGGAGGACATTACTATTGAGAGAAAATCACAAAAAGGCAAGACTGTTTGCAAAAACTTTAATAGATAAGCCACAGTCTTTCTGGTGTAATACGGGAATTCCATGCATTAGTTTGTTTATGGTTGACAGATGGAGCCCAAGACGAAAAGAACACTCTACCTACAGTAAAACATGGTGGAGGTTCTATCATGCTGCAGGGCTGCTTTGCTGCCTCTGGTACTGTTTTAAACTGGTCAGTAATGAGTCTTGACCCATATCCCATTGAAAACCTTTGCCGTTGCAAAAGGACTTCTGAAAACTTAAAAGAACTTGAACACATTAGCAATTGAAGAGTGGCAGAAAATAACAATAGACATGTGCAAGAAGCTTCTAGATGCCTACAAGAAATGTTTAGAGGCTGGGATTGTTGCCCAAGGTTCTGCAACCAAATATTAATGAAAGGTGCCAATAGTTGTGCCTGATGTACATTTTGTGTTTCTATTATTTTTGCTATTATGCAAGTTTTTTTTTTCTTTTTGAACTTTTCTTTTGTTCAGTAACCTTGGACATTTTATTAAAATATTTTTATTATACAAAATTGGTTAATTTGCATTTATTTCTGTATATATATATGTGTGTGTGTGTGTATTCATATAATCTGATCAAAGGTTTTATATGTACGATTAATTAATTTAATTAATATTAAATGTAACTCGTAAATATAGACCTCAAAGTAGTAAATCAATTTTATCAGTTCCCCATTCTTTGTCTTTCTTTCTTTGTCTTTCAGGTTTGAGCAGCAGTGTGGATTCAAAACTTCCTTCCATATTTAATTTCATTCCATTAATACACATTAATATTATACTAATTACTAATATACATTTATACATTAATGTGCGAGTTTAAAGTATTTAGAAAATGTTTGACAATGAGCTTATTATGATAGAATTCATGCTTGAAATTTTAGCAACACTTCAGTGAGACTTCTGTTATATTCATACTGTAGCTCAGTTTCAAAACACTTAGTAAAACAAATGCATTCATAAGCTCAAAATGATGATTATTATACTACATGAGTTATAAAATGTCTGTAAAGCTTATAATAAGAGCTTTCATAACCTTTCAGTTAGAAAATACATTAAAGTAAATTTTCATTAACACAAATAATTCCAAATAGTTGCAGGAAAAATAACAAGCTGTAGTATGTTCAATAGCACACAGCAATCACAGACATTTTCCTCAGTAAATGTCTTCTACTTCTGTTGGAAGTTACTACTCAGTGTTAATTTTTCCTGTATTACTTTCTGTTTACAACTGTTAAGGGAACACTCTCACATCATAGGTATGTATCTGTGTATGAATATGTGCATCCAGTACAGAGATTGATCAGTCTGTAGATGTGTTTGGCCATCCCTAGCAGAAAGATTAGAAGCAGGGAGAAACTGCTAGATGTAAATGTCTTGTACTTCTGTTTGAAGTACAAACACCAACTTTTCTCAGTAATCATAATGTATTCAAGTAACTTATTTCTCTTTAAATATGGAGTAGATCAGTTTTATCGTTTTGACTTTAGGACTATGATGCCTGTCATAACCTAAAGATATTTTCTTCAATGTAAAGTAAATTCAATAGTAAATCAATTTGACCACAATCACCTTTCATCATTTCCCCAGTCTTTGTTTCTTTCTCTTTCAGGTTTGAGCAGCAGTGTTACCAGTTTGGATTCAAAACTTCCTTCCATATTTTATTTCATTCCAACATTTGTCCTATAATGTACTTATTTTCCACCAGATGGAAAACAACAGATAGCCTCTGGCAGGTGGAGGATTGTCTGCATTTCACACTGAACTGGTTAGTCATGCTTTACACCAACTACACTGGCTGCACTGAATGCCTGAAGAAGACCTTAGCAACAAATTGGCAATGCCAAAAGAAACTGATCTGAGCTCTGTCTGAACCTTTCCTTCTCTGTTTTTCCCTCCTTCTCTTGCCCACTCACAGTAGTTCCCACTATATGCGCCCCACTTGCTCTAAACTCTGCCCTTAATTGAAAGCAATACTGGGCTCCAGGGCTCTAAAATGAATTTGTCTATGATTACTCATGCCCTGGCCCGTTGCAAGCACCAGGTAATGTCTCTTTCATTGAATTAGACGGCATCCTGTTCTCTTTCCCATCTCCGTCCTTGCCCAGGGGCAGCTATTGATTGAGGTGGTCTGGCTTTCGTATAAGGCTAGCATTACCTATGGATCCAGACAGCCCTGGCCCGGATGGCAAGTGCAGTGAAAGGGAAAACATGAAATGATTAGTCACTGCCTTAATACAGCTAATTTCTGCTGAAAACAGCAGTATGGGGGAGTGCAAAGGTAAGGGAGGGAAGGAAAGAGGAGACTAGCATGACTGTTAAAGCACTAACCTCAATCACGCACCTGGATAATGGCTAAGAATCTGTGTGCTGAAAAGGTGGACTCACAAAAGAGTGCTGAACCTCGAAATCTCCTTCCCTCTTTTAGTTTCCATTATGCTCCAGCACTGGCTGCATGTGTTAGGAAGTAGTATAGACTGACCAAGTGTTGTACAAAGGAACTTGTAATATATAATTTGAAATAGTTACACAATGTTATACACAATAATTTTTCAGTGACATGGTACAAGATCCTCCATCTGTTATATGAACCAAACTCATGATAGGCATAGATGACAGTAAATGAGATGCTCTGTAATCATGGTTCATCCTTTGCACAACAATGACCCCACAGTGTTTTGTGCTGTCTATTAAGGCAGCACAAAACACTATCTATTAAGGCCACAAATGACCAAATTCTCTTTAGGGCTCCTAAAAGGCCTGCCCTGCTTGGATTCAAGACATCAAATTTGAAAAAAAACAAAAAAAACAAAAAAAAACAAAAACAAACTTCACGAACTGTATAATTAAGTTACTACTGAGTGTTAATTTTTCCTGTTTTGCTCTCTGTTTACACCTGTTAAAGGAACACTCTCACATCATAGGTATATATCTGTGTGTGCATATGTGGATCCAGTACAGAGATTGATCAGTCTGTAGATGTGTTTGGCCATCCTTAGCAGAAAGACTAGGAGCAGGGCGAAACTGCTAGGTTGGTTCAATCACTCAATCATCCCACGAATGGGAGAGTGGTTTCAGTCTTTTGGACCCCACTGTATACTTTTCAACAACTGGGAAAATGTCTTATTTACATGCTGAATCTTCTTAGATAGCAAGCAGGTCATCAAGAGTCAGATGAGTTTTTTTCAGAGTTAGAACATAACTCAAACCTGGCTAGCCTACTATGAGGATAGAGCATCTGAAATGATGCATGAAGACACTGTATTGCAAGCCACCTGGTTAAAAAATGAGCAATCCTCATCAGTATTATAATGAAATATCTGTACATCCTGACATGTTAAGTTATATCTTCTAAACAGGTGCACAAGTTGCCCAATGTTCGACATCATTTCTGCGCATACTGGGCTGGTGATCACATGTTCATTTGTAACATCTTAGTGTTTTCAAATCCAACTCAAACATTTTTTCAAGGGGATCGCAAGATTTTCTCCTTTTGTTGTGTATGGACATGTAAATACACTTGTAATAATATAATGATATAATTTGATAAATGGCAAAAAAAGGCATATAAAGATTGTAAAATGTAGCCACTTACATGACCCATTTCTGTATCCATCCAGTTATGACAAATGTAATTGTTGTGTGTTGAATGCATTTCACAGAACACAGAAAACTGGACAGGTAATTAGTTAATTACATGAAGTCTCCACCAAATACACATCCTGTATATATAACCTCCTTCCACATTGCTTATCTAGCTAGTGGACGATACTGTTGTGTGTTTTCACTCCAGGTGAGGATTTGAAAGCAGAGAAGGGTTAGGGAGACTCTGGCACTGACTGCATTCATGGATTACAACTAATACTCCCGCCTCACTGGATTGGTTCCTCTCCTCCAAATCCATGGGCCCTCAACATACAGGCCAACTCCTCAGTACATTGATTTTTGCCATTTCCCCACTAATCCTGATGGAATCAGTGCTGGGAGAGAAGATGTCTTAGTGCTCGTTGAGAGGAAGCTTCCTGCCAAATGGAGAAGAGAAACATGCCACACAAAGCTGTGTCTCTCTTTTTTTTTGTTATTTCCACGCTTTTGGAGACCTTTTACTGACATGAGCAGTTAATTGTAGGAGATGGACATGACACACAGCAAGAGTGCGTCTCACATTTCCTGGACAGAATATAAATCTCCCCCACCCTCCTTCCTACCTTTGTGTCATTGGCACATCTTGGTTTCATTGTTATTCTAAAGTTTGTCAGACTTCTTCTGACAGCAAATTTATCCCAAAAGTGTTTTCTGACATTGTGTGAAAAATAGCTTCTGTCTTTAGAGGCTTGCATTCCACAACTGTGGTCATTAGGCAGCTTTTTTCCATACAGTCTTAGGTTGGTTCATGCTGCAAATTGGAATCATGGCAGGCTTCATCTTCAATCATGGTAGTGAGCGTGGTTGTCGGCACAGCATCTGCTTCAAAAATGGTTCTTAATTGACTGAAATCCCTCAAACTCTCGGAAAGGTCAGAAGAGGCAGCCAGGTGTATTTACAAAGTAAATAATTGACAGAGATGAAGATTGGGTTGCTGACAATCAGAGATGGAGGTTGCACCAAAGCAGCAGGAATCTCAGCTGAAAGAACAATCCTCCCATCCACTCTCTCTCTGTTTACCTGAATACAGTTAATCTTGGCTACTGTTAGCTTTCCTCACTGTGGCAGCAGTTACTTTATCGCGTGCCTCTCATTATGTCCAGCTTGACTGCCATCTCTTCATTTCGAGTGCTCAGTAGAGGGCTATCAGTCCTGTCAGCAGTAAATTCAACCTCAAATGGGGAATGTATTCCTTTTTTCTAGAGTTTTTAACAGAGAAAATCACTTACGTTACAGATATGAAAATAAATATGTATTTCTGAACCGCCAGTTGCTCAGGCCCAGGGTTGAAATTATTGGCAACACTGAATTTTAAGAACAGAATTTAGAATATCTTCAGAAATACATGCAAAGTAACCAATTTGTATACTAAAAATATTTTTATTAAAATGTCCAAAGTTACTGAACAAAATAAAATAAAAAAACAAATACTTGCATAATATTGAAATAATACAAACACAAAATGTACACCAGACACAGTCATTGGCACCCTTCATTAATATTTGGTTGCAGAACCTTCGGCAACAATGGCAGCCTCTAAACGTTTCTTTTAGCCATCTAGAAGCCATTTTGCCTGAAATTTTGTTTATTTTGTCTGAAATTGTTTTCATTTTGTCTGTGAACTTGAGTCATGTGTGCGTTCATGGAGGCTAGATGCTGCACATGCACAAGGAAGTTATAGTTTTGTCTGAGTACAATCAGTAACAGGCATAATCCCAATTTCTCATTGAGTGTGTTTGCCTATGTGTGTGTATATCTTTGTGTTTTTGTGGTATGTAAATGATTTTAAAACTACCAGGTCAAAAATGAACCTAAGACATTCTTTGTACCCCGATGGTGTACAGCTTTCATGGAAACATGAACAAAGGTTTCACTTTTTAATGTTGGGGTCACTCTAGGAGAAGTCATTAAATTTAAAGTTTAAAAAAGGTAATTGGAGCTTGTACTCAACTGCGATAGCACTTTTTACACGGTCACCCAGACACTACTTGAGTGGGGGGGTGCGGCCAACTCCAGAAATGACGCGTTTACTCTAGCATTGTTAGGGGACATAACTATGTCATGGTAGTTGTATTACTCATGACCTAAGGAAGTGCAGTTTTAAGTCTGAAGTTGTTTGGATGATGCTCTCAAGAAAGCTGCAAGCTGGATTGATGCAGCCCAAGCAATCAGCCCCTACTGACAAGCATGTTTTGAACGGGCACTGCACTACTGAAATTTATGATTACTTAATGTAAAAAAAACCATAATAACTCTGGAGTTTACACATACTATATAGTAGTACAATTAAATTATATATCTAACTCGTCTGTAGGTTTGAATGTCAGAGTGAAATGTTGTCTGTCTCTGTATGTCAATCCTGTGATTGGCTGGCGATCTGTTTAGTGTGTAACCTCTTGTCCAGTGTCAGCTGGGATAGGCTACAGCCCCACCACGCCCCTCAAGGATAAGCAGGTATAGCTAATGGCTGGGTGAATGCAACAATCAATGTTTAAACGAAAATAATATATTACCTAAATTACCATATGAAAGGTGTACGTTTTAGTGAACCCACAAAGAATTATCAGTTTGCTGCAGCTTTTTAGTGTCTTTCAGCTCATTTTTTTGTTTTTTTATGGCCCACAGTGTTGTTTGGCTCAGTCTCTTTTAAAATCCAACACTCCCACAAAGCTTTTAAAAACCTACAGTACACTACCTGCTCAGCACCAAACAGCAGAGAGACAAAGTTAATGACTACCTGAGGAACATAGTGGAGCATTTAGCAGTTCAAGGGCCAGATGTTTTTTATAGGCAAGTGTTTGGTTTATCCAAAAACAAAATAAACAAAAACACAACAAGAAAAAAACAGCTCATTATCAGATGACAACTTCCTACAGCAATGGAAACTTATCTGTCTGAGCTACACACAACTGAAATCAATCACTAAAAAAAACACCACTAAAGTTCCTCCAGTTATACTGAGGACTGAAGACAGACATAACAGAGGAAGGGTAGACAAAGACAGCTCTGCCAAATGGAGAGTGTGGATGTGACAGTGAATTAAGCCCCCTCAACAATGTTACCCAGAGTCCTCCCATTACCTCACATTATTACAGGACATATGTCTGAATGCTTTTTTTCTTAATCCATTAATCTGCAGCATCATGTGAGTGTATGTCATTTCATTAGTAATCAGTTGGTGATTAATATTCATGAATGTGTAATCTGGAATCAGCCTGCTAATAAATGTACCTAGTGATCTGCCCAGTTCAGCAGTTAATTGTGTTAACTGCTCAAAGTGTCTGTCAGCACTACGCAAAATGGCTGCCTCATTATATCCTCCGAGACATAGGTTGTCACTCAGCGTGGTCAATTACTGTGCTCCATCATCAATACATGTGAGAGGAGCTGGGGAAAGGTGCCCACGAGCCATGATAAGGCATGATCATTGCTGCAATAATGTCAGAAAATAACTACACACCCCCTGCAAGGCTAAAAAATCACAAGGTTTTGGGTATCCCCGGTAACAGTTGACACGATAGGAAATTGCAACAAATGGCCTGAGAATCCTAATTGGCTTTTTTTTTTTTTTTTTCTTGATTTTTATTATTTATTTTAGTTTTTGGATAACATCTTAGAAAAAAAGCTTGATTGTTTTGCTTTGAAACAAATGAAAACAGCAAAAAGAAAACTATATAAAAATAATTTAAATTTTTTTAAAAAGAATAAATAAATAAATAAAAGCTTAACTGACATTTGTAATAGGTCTAACCAGAACGCTGAGCTAAATAAATGAGAGGTGTGAAAATATTATGAAATCTGGCTAAATGAAATACAGAAAATGTGTTAAATTTATGAATATGACAAAATAAGAAAAAACATGCATATAGGGTCCCATGGGTACTTACTCCTGTCACCTTGAACACAAGAGCCATCCATTTCACTTTGTGACCAATGAGAAGAAGCTGGCAAGAATGAGTGCACACGTGGGTGGAAAGATGCATTCTGTAGAAGCTGAAATAGCACTCAGGCTTAATTAGGTATAGTAAAACTCTGTACGTGTGTGTGTGTGTGTGTGTGTGTGTGTGTGTATGTGTAGTGAGAGAGAGACAAAATGACAGAGACAGATAGGGAGGGAGAGAAAGAGTGTTGACAGAAGGCCACTGGGGCTCTTGGCATGCCATGGGCAGTCAGTAAGTCTGGTTGAAGCCAGTGTCACAGTCCATTTCATAGATGCCCAACGTCTCACACACACACACACACACACACACACACACACACACACACACACACACACACACACACACACAAACACACTCCACTGTAAGGTAATCATATACATGCTTAAACTTGCCCAAGCAAAAAATGTCCACATCTCAATTTTCATTCAGTATTTATATGAGACTGGACCTCAAGCATGTCATGCACAGTTAGACCCAATGTTTTACAATGTTAGGATTGGTCTGATAAAATGTAAAATAAATAAATAAATAAATACAGTGAATATCACAGAAAAATAGAAGTTATCGAGAAAAAATAGTCTAGAATAATATAAATACGTAGATGATTAAAGCCGAAAAGATACTAGCGTCTAAAAACTCATCTCAACATACAACCTTGACAATAAGTTGTTGTTTTGGATCCCACCAAAGTAAGTATAGTAACCAGATCTCGAAAAACCTCCATCACATCAAGAGTAATGTTCCCTTGTCATATTGTTTCACTTTAGCACATTTTAGGGGCCTGAAGAGGTAAAACACTTTTTTTTTATCTGCCTCCTAGGTTGGATACTACCACTTTACACGATTAACAGGTATGTGCTCCATGGTTCTTGCAAACTAATTAAGATTTAGAAACACATACATAATAGTAATGTTTTTCACTATTCTACTAATTATAAACCTAAATGCATCACTTCCTGTGGAGCACAACAGTTTTGCACCATTGTACCATCAGTACACCACAGATCAGAACAGGTCATTGTGAGGGGTCTTCAGTTAAGTTTCATTATATTTTGAGAGTCAACAGTTTTATTCACCTTATATATGATTCCTTTAGGCAATATTATTAGGAAACACTCCATAAACTTCCACTGCTATGCTGATGATACCCAGTTGTACTTGTCAATGAAGCCCGATAAAACCATCAGTTAGCCAAACTTCAAGCTTGCCTTAAGGACATAAAGACCTGGATGACAAGCACATTTCTGCTGTTAAACTCAGACAAAACTGAAGTTATTCTGCTTGGCCCCCAACACCTCAGAAACACATTATCGAATGATAAAGTTAATCTGGACGGCTTTGCCCCGCCTGCAGCACAACTGTTAGGAATCTCGGAGTTCTCTTTGATCAGGATATGTCCTTTAACTCACATAAAACACTTTTTTTCACCTACATAATATTGCAGAAACCAGGTACATCCTTTCTCAAAAAGACAAAGAAAAACTCGTCCATGCTTTTGTCTAGGCTGGGTTATTGTAATTCCTTATTTGCAGGCTGTCCCAGCAAATCTCTAAATACTCTCCAGCTGATCCAGAATGCTCCAGCGTGAGTACTTTTAGGAACTAGGAAAAGAGATCATATTTCTTCTGTGTTAGCTTCTCTGCATGGGCTCCCTGTAAAATTCAGAATAGAATTTCCTCCTCACCTACAAAGCCCTTAATGGTCAGGCACCATCATATCTGAAAGAGCTCATAGTACCTTACTACCCCACTAGAACACTGTGCTCCTAGAACTCAGGCTTGCTTGTGGTTCCTAGAGTCAAAAGTAGAATGGGAGGCAGAGCCTTCAGTTATCAGGCTCCTCTACTGTGGAACCATCTTCCAGTTTGGGTCCAGTAGGCAGACACCCTCTCCATGTTTAAGAGTAGGCTAAAAACCTTCCTTTTTGATAAAGTTTATAGTTAGGGTTGGCTTAGGCTTGTCTTGAGCCATCCCCTAGTTATGCTGTTATAGGCCTAGACTGCCGGGTGACTTCCCATGATGCACCAAGCTCCTCTCTCCTCCTCTCCCTCTTCATCTGCAAACATTCATATGGCATCAGTGCTCGTTACTAACTTGACTTCTTTTCTCTCCCGTAGTTTTGTGCTTTCTCATCTCTCTCCTCTCTCTTCCTGTCGCTTTCTGCAGGTATTTCTGCCTCTGGTGCAGAGTCTGGATCTGTGATTGCAAACCATCTACTGCCCCCATGACCCTGCTCAACACCCACTGCTTCAATTGTTATGATTATCATTTATTATTATATTTAGTTTTATTAGTCGATTATTCACCCTATTATTATAATTATTAGTTTTATTATTAGTCTCATTAATGTTACCCCCCCACCACCACCACCACCATCTAGCCAGACGGGGCAGACGAGCCGGGTTTTGTTCAAGGTTTCTGCCTGTTTTTCCTTGCCGCTTTCGCCAAGTGCTTGGTCACGGGGGAATGTTGGGTCTCTGTAAATATAACTATAAAGAGTACGGTCTAGACGTGCTCTATATGAAAAGTGCCCTGAGATAACCTCTGTTATGATTTGGCGCTATATAAATAAAATTAAAATTTGTTAAAATTTGCAATGACAATCCACAGTTCTCACATAGGGCTTTAAATACAACAATTTTCCCATTATACAGACGTGTTCAAAAATGTTGGTACCCTTATACTTCATTGAAATAATGCTCCATTCTTCAAAAGTGTTGAATTTAATTGCTCATTTGTGCAAACCTGTATGTCTTCATTTCCCATAGAATAAAACAAAAAAGCTTTGAACGGAGTTGAATTCTTACTTATTCTATAAAGATCTTCTAAACTGAGAACAAAGTGATTGGTGCCCTATACAAATGATGATAAATAAGTTGATTTTAGTGATTTTTCAAGCACAGTCTTCAATTGGTATCCCAGGTGTCCTCAGTCTTATACTCAGTTATTCAGTCTATTTAAATGGAGAAAAGATATCATTGTGTAATCATTGTGAAAATAATTGCCAAGCATGGTCAAGGTAAAGGGCTTCAAGACAGTCTCCAAACAGCTTGATGTTCCTGTGACCACAGTTGCTAATAATATTCAGAAGTTTAAGATCCACGGGACTTTTGCCAACCTCCCTGGATGTGGCCACAAGAGGAGAATTGATCCCAGATTGAACAGGATAGTTCGAATGGTGGAATAGGATCCCAGACAAACTTCAAAACAGATACAAGCCGATCTCCAAGATCAAGATACAGCAAAGTCTGGTCGCACCATACATTACTTTCTGAATGAAAGTGGGCTCCATGGAAGAAGACCCAGGAAGACTCCACTTTTGAAAGAGAAACATAAAAATGCCAGACTGGAGCTTGCTAAAATGCATGTTGACTAGTCACACTGCTTTTGAGAAAATGTCCTATGGACAGATTAAACAAAGTTAGAGCTTTTACGTAAATCACATCAGCTCTATGTTCACAGAAGAAGAAATTAAGAAAGAAGAAGAATATAACACCATCCCCACTGTGAAACATGGAGTAGCTCAGTGTGTTGTGGGGTTGTTATGGGGTTGATTTGCTGCGTCTGGCACAGGGGGCCTTGAATCTGTATAGGGCACAATAAAATCACAACATTACCAAGGCATTCTTGAGGGAAACATACTGCCCTGCATCAGAGAGGTCTGCCTCATACAACAGGATAATGACCGAAAACATACATCTAAAAGCACCCAAGAACGGATGACAAGAAAACATTGGACCATTCTGAAGTGGGATGCCATGAGTCCAGATCGTAATCCAATGGATCATCTATGTTAAGAACTGAAACTTGATATTGGGAGAAGGTATAAACCTAAGAGAACAGGAGCAGTTTGTTCAAGAAGAGTGGGCCAAAATACCAGATGAGAAGAGTAGAAATCTCATTAAGAGCTACAAAAAGTGCTTAATTGCATTGATTGCCTCAAAAAGGTGTGCTACAAAATATAAGGTTAAGGGTCCCTAAACTTTTGCTGATACCATTTTCATTTGATATTTTATTTAAAATAATATCTAACAATTAAAATCAAAAGCAACAAGTCTGTTCTATTACATATGGCATAGAGAATAGTGGATACCAATTACTATTTATTTCAACTTATTTCAAGTGGAAAGGATACCAATAATTTTGACCATGTCTTTACATTAACAAACTGTATCTATCTCAAGGCTTGTACCTAACTGGGACAATTTTCAATCTTAAACCCGACTTCAGCTTTACTTTATCACTGAGAGGAGATGGAATTTCAGCTACCAGACGTTGTTGTGGGGATATGGGACAATTCAACTAGCCTTATAGAGCAACCTGACTATAATTGTGTTACAGATGAAAAGCTTTTCCAGAATGTCCTTGTTGTTTTCCAGGACATTTTGAACAGTCATGTAATTTTCCACTCCAGGTATTCCAAGGTTTCCAGGATTGTTAAGTCACTTTATGACAAAACTACACTACAACTATATATATATATATATATATATGTATATATATTTTCGCATTTTCTTATGTTGTTGCAGCCATATGCTAACATCGTTTCAATTAATTTTTCCCCTTTTCAATCTACACTCAATACCCTATAATGACAAAGCAAAAACAGAATTTTAGAAATTTTTGCAAATGTATTGTTTGAAAATCAATTAATTAAATAATTTCATGTAAACATGAAAAAAATCAGAAAGTTTGAAGATTCAGAAATGTTTGAAAACACAAGTTATGTCATTTAAAATGAAGCCGAAATATTCAAGATTCTGCACTATTTCTAGGTTAGCAATCACATTTAAGCAAATTTGTGGCATTGACCTTTGTACAAAAGTTCAGATTTCCTCAAGTTGTATCCCCTCAATTGAAGCATGCGTTAGAGGCTTGTTCAAGTAACTCAACTTATTGCCAGTGTTCACCTGTGCCTCAGGTTTCCAGCAGATCATCGATTACTAAGTAGCATTGTGATAGTGGGAAAAAAAGATAAAGTGTCAGGAGAACTGGCTTTCTCCACGTCAATCTAAAGCGCTTTGCAGAAACTGGTTCAGTTGTATTCAAAGCACGATCAGGCAGACCAAAATTGACAACACCATCAGAAGATCAATAGATCAAGCTTAGAGATAGAAATGCACCTTAATCACAGATACAGAGTATGCTAAATAAAGAATGCAAAACTCCAATCAGGAAAGGCACTGTCAAAAGAAAGCGGTCTTGTAATGGTCTCAGAGGAAGAGTAGCAGTTTCTAAACCACTTTTCAGGGGGGGAAACAATGCCAAATGCTTGGGCTGGGCCAAGAAATACCAGCATTTCCCAGTGGATGACTGGAAAAAAATACTATTTACTGACGAATCCAAGTTTGAGATAACAGAAGGCAGTAACTGAAGGGTGTTCTTAAGGAGACGAACAGGAGAGAGAGAATGATACCGCAGTGTATCAAACCCAAAGTGAAACATAGTGGTGGGAATATTCAGGTTTGGGGGTATTTTGTCTACTCTGGAGTTGGACACCTGCACCAAAGTGAGTACACCCTGACAATGGAGAAGTAACTAACCATTCTTCAGAAACATGCTACACCCTTTCGTTTGCAGCTTTGTGGAGAAGGATTCTGCAGCAAGATGACACCAAACACACCTCAAAGCTTTGCAAGAACACTTGAAAACCAAAGAAGACCAAGGAGTCCATAAACCTGTGGAGTCCATGCCGGCTTGGGTGCATGCTGTCATTAAAGCAAAAGGGGGACATACCAAATACTAAGGTATTCTGCTATGCATGTAAATTTTTCAAAGATTGAATTTTATAATCAAATTTTTATGCTGATATTATCATTTGTAACAAATGAGCATTACATTTAGAACAAATGCAAAATATAAGTATCTTGACTAAAATTGACCACTATGTTTAGCCAAAAGCCAGCCCTCTCAGTTCTTTGTCACTGGGCCACAGACAAGTGATTTCACACCTTGTCCCGTGTCCCACTGATCCCATCATTCTGCATGCCACCAACCATTAATTCCATCTGACTGTCCAACTCAGCGTGAAGAGAATGAAAAAAAAAAAAGCCACTTGCACACTCAACCTCAGCCTTCACTTCCCGCTCACCACAAACACACACAAACACACACACGAAACCAAAAAAAACCAAAAAAAAAACCACCCAGATAATGTCATTTCCACCACACCAACAGTACCTCCCACCTCTATCATCTCACCACATGATATGTTGTGAAGGACAGAGAAGACACTGATCCAAGCATAAATAGCAATAACTTCATGTTTTTTACTTTTTTCTTCACCTTAACTTTGCCTTAAGGGTAAGGCAAAGCCCAAAGCCAGAGTAAACAGTGTGTTTACTCTCAGTCAAAGGACAGAATAATAAAAATGGTTCTGTGTTCCATGTAGATTATTCTCTTGAATAAAACTGCATCATAAGTCCAAGGCTATGTATCCTTTCCTGGGTTACTAGTGACTTCAAGGGCTGAAGTGATGATTATTTGTTTACCAATAAATTCCATAAGAATACTCATAAAGTGGTATCCAAAAGTCTGACTTCATTCCCATTATGGAAAAGTGGACTCAGACTTTTAGACCACAATGTATTCTCCGGAGGTTGATTACAATGGTGGACTAAGTTACATTACTAAGTGCATTTATTCAAGCACTGAGACAACCCTGTTGCGTAAAAGTTACATTTTTATACAACTAAACTGCAACAGCAAATACATTTTGTATGAATGTTGTCACAGTTTGCTCCTCAGTTTTCCTCATCCCCAGTCTTTGGCCCCTGCCCACTTCTCCCAGGCCATGTTTTACTTTTCATCTCCCCAGAACTGTCATTCTCCATATGCCCACCAGATGTCCCCGGACCTCCTGTTTTCTTCATGTCCACCTGCTCACCTGTTTGCCATTTCAATCACCTGAGCTTCCCTACCCCCACACACATCTGCCTGCTTGTCTGCCTGTCTGTCTACCTGTCTGTATGCTTTCTTGGCTGCTTGTCCACCCATCTGCCTGTAAGCTTTAGTTCTTCCATTAAAGCATCAGCCTATCTTTGTGTCTGCATTTGGGTCATGCCTCCCTGTGCTGTTAAAGCAACCTTGACAAACCTAATTGCGACCGGATTACATTTTCTAGTAACATAATGATGATATGTTGTTAATTTAGATATTTGGAAAGTCACAAAAACATTGATAATGACCATACTGTATCAGTAAAGAGTTTACAGATATCGTATTTGATTTCCTCCAAAATTCATCAATATGCAATTGTTGTTAAGGGAATGGCGTGCTGATGATGAGTAATAAGGTAACATACAGAGGTCCAATATGGTGTTACTCTGTACCAATGCACCAACTGTCCTTTAGTACAATTTTGTGGTACTTGTATTTCAGCATGGAAGGGGGAATTCTGCATAATGAGTACTTTTGTTTTTGATTCATTAAATTACATTTTGCTGCTCCCTGACCTTTCGTCTAGCACCACCAAATTTTAAATTTTTAGCTTTAAAAATGAATTCCATGGCAAATCCTGCATGGAGAAAAAGCTTTGCTGCACAAACTTCTGCGGGCTGAAGGGTGGACTTGGTGTGCATGTGTGGTCAGCAGTACAGAAACGAAAGGGGCTCAGGCCAAGAAAAGACAGACTGAATAGATCCGAATAGACCCGAGGATAATCAGACCCAGTCTAAAATACGGTCGACCCAAACAGACCATAACAGAGAGAAAACACAAACACTGGCAGCAGCATGATGCACTATTAATTCGATCAAGCAGCTGCAGTGGAAAAGAGCAACAATATAACATTGATGTCCTCAGAAAAAAGGTAAAGTCTTAGAAACTAAAATATTTAATCTAAATGCTTCAAAGACAAATTTAGATGAATAATGTAAAGTCCTATTTCCACCTCCTGCACCAAAAATAACACATTCTTTATTAGATAGACAAAAACGATGTTTTAGCCTGTTTAATATCTGTGAATCAAATTTGGACCCAACCCAAGACACATAAAGAACTAGTTTGTGGTACTTGTGACCACACCCCGATGTGATGACATGAAATGTTGCAATAGGTGCAATAAATGTTGCAACCTTTTGGGGCTGCTATTTTTTTAAGTCTGTAACTCAGTTTACAATATAAAATATGCACACACTTGGACTCCTGATGAGTTAAGGAAAATTCTGGGAATATTAGTTAGATGCATAAACCTCACTCTAACTGCATACATGCATAGAGGACAAGCAATATAATCACAAGGTTTTTTTTTTCCTGAAAATCTGGCATTTTTTGAGATAAAGGTTTTTCTCCCAACAGCAGCAATATGTTGCCTCCATCTGTGAATTTGACATATGAATAGCTTACACTGCACATCTGGACATATTTCTGGATTTGTCCTGCCATCTGTACACCTGGTATTGATGCTTACTCACTCACAGAACTGCTACAAACACGTCAATGTGTCAGTAATGATATTTTGTTTATTTCATGGCTGTGTAATTTTCTGTACTTTTATAATGCCCATTCATACATTTTGGAGTGTACCACCAGATCATTTCTTGCCTTCACTAGACTTTTCTGCTTGCACGAATGGATTCTCAACATGTTGTGAAACGCTAAGAAGCTTAATGGTTCACTCAGGGATGTGGTTTGTTTAATAATTTGGGTGTAACCTGGTTTATTTTCAGTGAAAGTCAAACATGCACATCACAAGATGCTTCATACTCTAAATGTGTAAAGAACAAAAACATCCAGTGAGTGACAGTTCTGTATGGGATAAATTTCATGTCATTTATTGTCATTTATTGAAAAAAAAAAAAAAGCTTCAGAAGGTTGAAACTCAGTGGTTGAAAGTTCCAAATCTAATGACACCAAAGGGTTTCAAGATCAAAACTAAGGTTTGAAGGCTTGCATAATGTATTGACAGGCTGAAGAAAAATTCAAATCTCTGCAAACATTATTTTGTAATTGAATTTTCTTTTCCTGGTGATCTGAAAACTAATGCGCATATGTTGGGGAAAAAATGTCCGCAACATTGAAACTTGAGTTGCAAAAGGTCAAATCTTTATTTGAAACATTGAGGATGTACATTTACACAGAGGTTTTGCAGACTCTTCTTTCAGAGCCTGGTTTACAACTCCCACTTTTCAGAGATCTGCCCACACAGATGCAAGCTTGTGAGACCCGAGATGTCTGGCAGCGTTGTCTTGAACCTCTGGTCTGAAACTCCAAAACAGATGCTCTAAAAAAAAGCAACAACAACAAAAAAAAGGCCAGGATACTAGGGACAAGGGCATTTGCTCTTAATCTTTTGTTATTCTCTGCTGAAGTACAGTCCAATCATATTGCGTATTTACCAGGTTAGGTGGGATGACAGACTGCTCCACCAAGGAATGACGCGCACAGGATATGCAAATAGGTTGGTCGGTTTTCTTTGCTGCCTGGCTGTCCCCCAAGCATTTTTCCATTTTTTTTTTATTGTTATCTCTTTATAGCTCTTTTTTAATTTAATGCGACATCATGTGATGCAGTCTGGACTTAAAACAGTGTATGCTGGTTAGAAATTTTGTCCGACTTTCACCGGTGAATGCAGAATGTCAAAAAAAAAAAAAATAGGGAGCAGGGGGTGGTTTTTTTTTTCTGAGTCAGGCACTGCTCTCCTTTGGCTGTGCACCTGTGGGGAGAGCCTAAACCTGGCCAGGCGTTGCAGGAAGTAGAGGCACTGGTGTGCCTTCACTGTCAGATTGTTTTTCTGGTTCGGCCATGCAAGGTCCTTGGTGAGCTGGACACCAAGGTACTTGAAGCACCTCAGCCTCTCCACTGGAGCCCCGCTGACGGTGAAGGGGCTGTTACCATAAGGCCAGGTTCTCCACCTCAAGTAGGTAGGTCCTCTTGTTGTTGCTGTTGATCAGGCCCACCACCACCGTGTCCTCAGCAAACCTGTTGGTGCCTGTTGGAGCTGCTGGTGGCCACACAGTTGCTGGTACAAGGGAAGTACAGCAGGGGGCTGAGGATGCAGCCCTAAGGGGCTCCATTGCTAAGGGATAATTGAGGAGGATGTTGTCTTTCCTACTCTCACCCCCTGAGGTCATCCTGTCATGCAGGTGGAGGAGTGCAGCCCCAGGTCCCTGAGTTTTGTGGTAAGCAAGGAGGGGACAATGGTGTCAAAGGCCTAACTGTAATCCACAAAAAGCATGCATACATAGCTTCCTCCCCTCTGGTCCAGGTGAGAGAGGGCACTGTGCAGAAAATGTGTAATGGTGTTATTTGTTGATCGATTCAACCAGTAGGCACACTGTAGTGGGTCAGGGAAGCTGGCGAGTGATGAGCAAATGCGGTCCCTGACCAAAGCCCTAATGGCAACAGAAGTCAGTGCTATTAGGCGGTAGTCATTCAGTAATGCAAGGCGGGAGGTTTTTGGAACAGGGATAATAGCAGAGGATTTGAGGCAGGTGGGGATTGTGACTTTTGTGAGGAAGAGGTTGAATATGGTGGAAAAAACTGGAGTGAGCTGGTCGGCACATGAACTTAGGATATGCCCTGGGATGCCATCTGAGCTGCATGTCTTTCTTGGATGTACTCCTTTAAAAACCCTCCTCGGTAATAGTCAGTGTGCTTACCTCCCCAGCAGGATCGCCATTCATGCTGTTTTGGGGGCTTGTGGTGGTGGGATTAGCCCCAAAACATAAAATGAATTTAGTTTACCTGCCAGAGAGACATCTGCATGTGCCATGGGGATGGGTTTCCCTTTATAATCTGTAACAGTCTGCATGCTCTACCACAGATGTCGTGTCTGACTGCTGAAACTGGGTTTCCATCTTTTCTTTGTAGTTCCTGGATGCTGGCTTTTTTTGTTGGTGTTGTTTTTTCTGCTTCGGAGTTTCAGACCAGAGCTGCGAACCAATGCTACCAGAGGTCATGTGACTCGCAAGCTCGCAACTGTGTGGGCACATCTCAGAAACTTGAGTGTTGTACACTCAACTCTGAAAGAGGAGTCCGTAATAAAAGTGAAAAAAAACATAGATCCTGCCTTTCGAAACTCAAGTTTCACATTTTTTTTTCTGACATAGGCATGCTATTTATTTACATCAACATTTACAAGATTTCAAACCTGGAAAACAGACTAAATACACCAGGAGAACAGTGACAAATTTCAAACTCTTAAAATGTGTCGGAGAACCACTGTAAGAAGAGTACTACAGTTGTGAAGAAGGAAAATTCAAATACAAAATAAGGTTTTCAGAGATTTTAAATTCTTTTCAGCCTATCAAAACATTATAAAAGCCTTCAAAACTTAGTTTCAATCTTTCAAAACATTATTTTATTAGATTTCAAGCTTTCAAACACTGAGTTTCAAATAAAACATGATATTCATCCCATTCTGCGGATGGAAATGCCTTGTTGGAGAATGGTTTGACAGAAGGCTCGGTAACTCCATTCATTCAGCCTCAATCCATGCCAATCCAGAACTCGAAGCTGTTTTGAGAGCAAAGGGAAGCCCTTTGCCTACCCAGTATTAGTATGGTGTTCCTAATGAAGTTCTTGGTGAGAGTATGTTATTATATTAAAAAAAATGTTTGACTAAATATTCAACTTACCATTTCCAATGTCAACGATGAGCCTTTAAACTCAATAAATAATGTTTTATTTTTACCTTTACTGCATTATCTTTGGTTGATGATCAGCTCTAGCTTCTTTTTAGGAGAATTATATGTAAATGATAAATTAACCAAATGCTTTTTTCCTCAAAAAATGCAAAGGAATTTTGGGACTTTTTTCAGCCTGGAGTAGTGTCTGCAGTAATCCTTACAAACTGCATACAGCCCAAACAACCTTCTCTTGGACAGCTGGCAACTTGCATATTTCCTAAGAGGCCAAATCTGGGCAAAACAGTCTGCAAATCATTCATTGCTACTTGTGAATCTTAAATGCTGTGAGTGCAGGGTAATAACTGAAAGTTCCTCTGATAAGAATTTTAACATTTGGATCAACTCAGCGCTTTTTATGGTTGGACAGTAAGTAGACACAGATTAGTGGTCTTTTAGTGAATGACACTGAAAGGAACAAAAATAAGATTTTGCAATGTGAGGGGGACATGTCCCCCGATCCCCAGTGGAACTTGTGCCCTTGTATCTTATTCTTGATAAGAACCTACTCTCTGCAGCTGTGAAGACCTGATTTCTCCATGGAGATGAATAAAAAGGTAAGGTGGATCGGGGTAACAATAGCCACTTTTTACTTAAAATGTTTTCTGAGAAAGGAGGAACAAGAAGAAGAAGAATAATAAGAACAAGAAGAAGAAGAAGCCAGAACTAAGACAAATACTCCCACTTACAATTCTGGATTTTGATTAAACAGAAGTGGTCCACACTTGGCCATCTGGTAAGTGGGTAAATTGAGAAAATAAGAAGCACTCGGTTCATCTCAAAAATACATGTCTTTTTTCTATGTTAAATATTATTGAAAGTAATGTTAATTTACTTAATTCAAGTTCTAAAGAATGCCATTACCTTTATTCAGTGTTTTTGAGGCAATGCATCTGTCATCACGAACATGTCAGAACCATGGACAGTATCAAGATGAGAGGGGGACTTTATTACGCTATTGTTGCCTCTTACTAATCCAAAATATTAGAGAGAGAGAGAAATAACCAAAAATTAACTTGGTGAGAAATCTGAGGCAGCTGGATTAAATACACTTTCAAAAAGCAACTTAATACCAGGCTGAAAAGCAAGGTGTCACAGCTCTCTGGTTGAAAGTTTCCACTCTGTTGCACCTCTGATCATGGCCAGAATCTATGATCGGTGTCACCTTACAGAGCTGCATGCACATGTTAAACTCTCAAAATGATACCACATTGGATCTGTATTTGACTTCGTTTGTTTTTAGGTTTTCATGATAACCTATCCCCACCCTAACCCCTGCCCCCTCCCTTCCCCAGCTGTGTAATTGTTGTTTATTGTCACTAAGATACAGGGGCTGTTTCATCTTACCACACTCTCTCTTAAATCCGGATTTGAATTGATACTGAGGGACTGATATCTCCAAACAGTTGAACTGTAACAGTTCACAATTTAAAAAAAATAATGCACTGGTTCTGTAATATTAAAGCTGAATATGAAACCTCTGTGAATAAAAGACAAACTGCAGTACAGATGTCTCCAGTCCCCAGCAGTCAGACTATTATGATCGCACGCTGGCTCCCACACTAGATGAATTCATTCAATGGCTGCTGAGGAACTGCTGAGAAGCTGCACCCACGCTGTCGTACGCATTCCTCTCATTGCCTCTCACCTCGACACAACACAATGAAAATGTGTGTGGGATGAGTTTTGTTGGAAAAGTTTGTGATAAACAGCTGCGTGGGCAGAGTTTGAGGTGCCTTAAGTTGAACAATCATCCTTAGAGTAGATGTGCTGCACTGACTGACAGAGGCCAGTGTGTTTTTGGCTTAAGGCTCTCCACTCCCAACTGTTTGTCCACAGTTCGTTTTTAAGGTGAGAAAGCAAACTTGAGATAGAGGCAGAGCGGTGTCAGAGCTTTGTAAGGTGATGTAACACTAAGGCAGATCTGAGGCTGTTCGTCCACTCATTTCTTGATTTATCTTTTTCAATATGCATATACTTTCTGTTGATGATGTTGAAAAAAGTTTTTTTTTTGTAGAACACATTGCATAATACATGTTTAATAAATATATTTTAATGATGTCAAATTAAACATTTCAGTTAACATTTACTGTAAAGTGAAAATAGTGAAATAAGAAAATTTTAGATGTCCAAAATAGCCTTTAGAAATTCTTTTAAAAGGCATACATTATCACATCTGCTCTCTCCTGATAATCATCTGATTTAAACACTTTCTTCTGCATCAAAAGTAAAGCACTGATTGTACATGCACGGTTACGGTGCTAACAGGGACCACTAGAAGCTAATTTAGCATGACTTTCCAAGGTACTGATTCACCAAAATGTAAACAAATATAGGTGACTGCTTAGCTACAGCCATGGCATGTACACTGCTTCCTATCAGAATGCAATATGTCACACTCCATAGTTTTGATAAGCAGTGCAAACCTGAACATGTCAGTAAAGACAACATAATGATGATTCTTAAGTGTCTGAAATCTCAGTTTACCGCGTGTTATAGAGTAAACTATTGAGTGTCCATTATATAGGGAGTAGTGAATGAGTAAACGAGAGAGACTTTGGGCATTGGGGCAAGGCAGCAAAACACGTCTTGTTTATATCATCCATAACATAATAGCAATTCTGGTGGCCAAAAATTAAAACATTTTAATCACAAACAGAAAAAAGTTGAAAAAGAAAAAATGAGTCAAAAACCCATGAAATCAGACCCTTTCAGACTCTTTTTTTTTTTTTTTTAAGAATTTCTATACTTTTTCTGACAGAAATTAGGCTGAATATGTCCTAAACATATGCTTCTTATATCCCTTCAACACTGGCACTCTCTTCTATCCATTCCTATAAAGATATTGACCAGACACAGTGGCAAGAATAAGTCTGTGAAGCCTGTGGAACGACCTGGTTTTCTGCATTAACTGGTCATAAAATGTGACCTGATCTTCATCTAAGTCACAAATATAGACAAATAAATCTTTTTTAACTAATAACACGCAAACAATTACACTCTTTCATGTTTTTATGTAACACACCCATTAAACCTTCACAGTGCTGGTGGAAAAACTAAGTGAACCCTTGGATTTAATAACTGTTAGAATCTCCTTTCGCAGCAATAACCTACAACAAACACTTTCTGTAGTTGTGGATCAGATGTTCAGGAGGAATGTTGGACTATTCTTTCTCACAGAAGTGCTTCAGCTCAGCCATATTCTTAGAATGTCTGGTGTGAACGGCTCTCTTGACATTATTCCACAGTATCTCTATCAGGTTAAGGTCTGGGCTCGGTCAGAACCAAAAGCTAACTTCTCCACCTGAATGAGAGAAACCAAGTTAAGATAGGAGAGGAACTGTTTAAAAAGGGAGACTATAGGTGGACATTCTGATGTGAAAGTTGGTCTTTATTCAAGTTGAGCACTTTGTGTTCTTCATCCATAAGTAATTATTAAAATCAATTTAACAGAAAGTTCAAATTTTGGTGAGAGTTTGGATTAAGAATATTGTTTGTACTGATCAAAGAAACCCTTTATGAGGACTGAAATTAACATTATTTTTCTTTTTTATGTATTATGTTGTTTTAGATGTACAGGTTTTGTTGTTTTAATATTGTTCATTGATCATACCGTCACTGCTTTAGCTCAGTTTTACTAAAGATAAGCACTTTATGTAGAACTTTTTGAATAGGGATTGCTGAAAATGAAGAATCTATAGAGGACTGAATAGAGAAGTTTTTTTTTGGAGAGTTAAAGAGAGAAAGAGAGAGAGAGAGAGAGATGTTTTTTTTTTTTAATTAAGACTCATTTTGTAACTTTAAAATGTTTTTGCATAACTCAGGAAAAAATCTTTGTTGAGAGCACTGAATAAAATGCTAACGATGTGAAATAACTCATAGTCTACTCTGAAACTCTGAAGGACATTGAGTGACTGGACCTCCTGGAATGTTAGCTGAATACCCCTGGCCTGGGGTTCACATACTTTTTGCAACCTACACTGTGAATGTTTGAATTATATATTCACTGTAGACAAGAACAATACAATAATTTTTGTGTTATTAGTTAAAATAGATTGTGTTTGTTTATACTGTAGTTTTAATTTAGATGAAGATCTGACAATATCTTAAGACAAATCTATACATAAATGCAGGAAGAAAAGGGGTTCACTTACTTTGGAGTAAGCAGTCTGTCCTCCCGTCAAAAAAAAGATTAATATGACCCATAGTTACATTTTATTGTTAAGACCTCTGGTGGCTCTTGTAATTATGATGGAAGCAACAGGGGAAGTCAGATGAGGTTGTAAAAAGAGCGACAAAGTCCACATAAGTAGGAAGTCGGGGTGGGAGGATGGGTCGACAAAACACAGGACTTTCACACAGGACACCGCTAGTTGTTTCCCGTTTGAAATCAATAGACATAATTGTTTCTTTTAACCGTGACCCTCCACAACCTTAACTGCTTGTTAACTGCCTATTATTGTAACCATGACAATGAGGGTGCTCTTACATAAAGGAAGTACTTATTTTGACCCAAGTCATGATCTTTTCCTTAATCTAACCAAGTACTTTTGTGTCTAAACCTAGCCAAACCATGACCATTCCATAAGTTTACCCGCGTTTATTATTGTGACCATGACAGAAAATGTCCAGTACGCCTGCCACTGCAGGGGCGCAATTTCGGGAGACGCTCTTATGGGTCATTTAAGAGGGTAGGGACAAACAACCCATATGGTTTTTCAGGTTGGTGGACTTATTGGCTTAATGGAAGAGCTACAGTAGTTGCTTATCTTCCAACAATATGTAAAGACTTGAGATTCCTTTATCAGTTTGCTTAAGGATTTTGGTAAGAGGATGAGAAGTAGAATAGTAACAGGGGGAAAAAAAGTTAAAGTTAGGAAGATTAAAATTATCTTTAAGCCGTCCTTCCATCTAGCAATATCTTTTAAAGGACACCCTTTTTAAACCAGTCATTATAAGCAAACGGATGACAACCTTGAAGTATCAACATGAATTGGAGTATCTACATGAACTTTATCGTACATTTCAATTTCCTGGCATGCCAAGCGCCTTACTGAAAAGGCTGTTGCTAAGAATTGGCCCAAACTTACAGGTTTTGAAGTTGTGTTAAAGCAAACACCAAGGGCACGAAGAATGAAAGATATATTTAAGATATATTTAAAAATTTGGTACACCCTGGCCTCTAGATACCCTTAATCTTTGTAGAGTTGAAAGTTTAATTTGGCGGATTTTCCTGCCAGATAAATGTATTTTTAATTGCATGTTTCTTTCAGTAGTCAGATGGAGGAGCAAGAGATAACATAGAATGAGTGTTCCCGGACCTACCTCTTAAATTAGGTTTATGGTGCATCTACACAGAAAGTGTCTCTGCTTTTTCCACTCACCTGTCTCATGTGCGTCTGATGGAACAGATACACTTCTATTCTAATCAATCCAGCTGTCTAAACAGGCCGCGTAAAAGCTCACGTTTTGCTCACGCTATATGCTCTATTTATGCACTGATTCTATTTTCCTGCATTTTACACAAATAACTTTAGTTATTGTGTGTCTCTGAGCGCTTCCAAAATGCGGGTGACCTACAAAAAACTTCAGCATTGTCTGTCAAAAAAGATCTAATCTGTATGCTGGGTTTCTTTAATCATTATGTGCCTGAATGCATTTCATGTGCATTGGGGTGAATATACACACTTGTGAGTACGTTTGTGTGTGTGTGCCTGTGTTATGGGTGTTTTCCAAGCTGAGATAAACAACACTGATCCGGACTGTGAAAACAAAAACATTTCATTTTCATGACCTTAAATCCCTTTGACTTTGCTTTGTTCAAATCCTCCTCGACTGCACTGTTCCTGGATTGTTCCACTAATATTATTGTTGTCACTTCGCTTTTGCTGCTTATAAATAACAGATAATGAAAGTCCCTTGGGCAAAAGAGGGTAGCATTTCATTCTAACACATATTTAACTGAGATTTACTTTGTGTGTACTTGTGTGTGTGAGAGTGTGTGTGTGTGTGTGTGTGTGTGTGTGTGTGTGTGTGTGTGTGTGTGTGTGTGTGTGTGTGTGTGTGTGTGTGTGTGTGTGTCAGAGGGAGAGATAGTCTGAATGTGGTGGAGTTTGGAGAAAAAAACAGAAAAGAATTAATGGCTCCATAAACAAATGAAAATGAATTATCTGACCATATTGTTTTTCTAAAACTAAAGTGACAGTAGCAGTGAATTTCTGAGATGATCAAAGCCATCCTCCATAAGGTGACAAAGAGGAGGCAGGCAGGGAGAAGTTTTTAAATATTGGTCATAAAAATCTAGTTGATATGTGAAAGGCCAGATCTAATGAAAGGCTTCCCTAAATAAAATTCAATATTACTCCTTCATCCATCTCATTGGGATGCTTAGACTGAAATCCAAAATTACACAGAATTATCTTTATTAAGTTTCCCAGGCAATATGGGGAGCATACAAGGGCTGATTTCACCAGGCAGCTTTCTCTCACTGCACAGGGGCAATTCAGGCTGCTGATATTTAACACTTTAGAATACAAGATTAAATAAAAACAGAATGTAATTAGTCTCAAGGATAATTCTGGTTTATTACACTTATTTTATTTACTCTCCCATTGACAGTTCAACTGTGTTCAGCTCATAAACCTCAACTGATAGTTCATCTGCGGTCACACTTACCTACCAACTGAACTGTCAACTGCTACAATGCACACACTTAAACTTTCTCCAACAATTGCACTTCAGCTGATAATTCAGCTGCTTTCATCTCTTACTCCTGAACTGACAGTTCAACTGCTATTAAAGCTTTCATTTCAACTGAAGTTTCAACTGTTGACATTGCTTAGATACCAACTGACACTTCAACTATTTACAGTGCACAGGCTTCAGCTATCTCCAGCAATTCCAGCATCATCTGAAATTTCAAGCACCGTCATCTTTCTCTTCAAATTACAATTCGACTGCTGTCATCACTTTTACATCAACAGACATTTCAGTTCCTTTCAGCTCTTACTCTTTAAATATTAGTTTGAATTATTTAAACTGCTTAACTGCGGTGCAAGGCTTAAACTTAAGTTTCATATGCTTTCACTACTGATATGTTAACTGATTTAAGCTGTTTTAAGCTCTTACACCTCACTTAAAACCCTGTCAGTCATTCCACTTCAACTCTCACTTTAACTCCTTTAAGAGCTGCAACTTACACTGCAAGTTCAATATTCAATATTTCACTGCAATAACAAATAATTAATTTTTCATTTTTTCAATGAAAGATTGGCCATTGATAGTCTTTAGAGAGACAAAGAAAGAGAGAGAGCGAAAGAAGGAGGGAGCAAGATATAGCAAAAGGGAAAAAAGATAGATGGCTGAAAAGCTCATATCCACAAAAATCCTTATGCTTCAAATAATTCTGCAAACAACAGAGAGGAGGAGCAGCAGAGTGGGTTCAAGGCCACAGCTCCCAATGAGTCCAGTTCAAACACCAGGCAAGCTTTACAGCATAAGGAGTCTGTGTGATCACCTCAGACCTACAGGACGTTATCACAGAAAGACCCAAAGAAGGAATAAAACCCATTAAAATTAAAATATATCTGGTGCTGCATTTACTGCTACATTTTTTTTTAACAAACCACAGTAATAGAATCATAATAGTTAACTGAAGTTTGTATATAACATTTAGACTATAATATAACAAAATTATATAAATTAAATTCATGTGTAGATGTTTATATTTTATGTATTGTTCTAAAAATCCATATATTTAATTTAACTTCTGTTTACTACATGATTCTTGTAAAGGGTGACATGGACGAGTATGTGATGGTGTGTAGATGGGTTTTGGTAGTCAGTCCGAGTCACAAGTCCAAGGCTGAATTTTATTTCTACTCCACTCCTACTGACTATTGTTCAACTTGCATTTTTAAACAATGACAAACCAGCAGATGGCAAATGTGAAAATGAAGGTGCAGATACCAACTGAATCATGGACCAGCATGACTGATATTGTCTTCAGAGAAACAGAGTCTGAATTTTAGAGGGTAACCTCAAATGAAAAATGATTTCAGGTTTACCAGAACAAGGCATATACCACCCTATTTGGAGTCACTGTGACAGACCACAATAATTGTTGTGCCTCACAGATTTTTCACACTTTTTCTTGTCACCACCGCTTAATTTCCCTCATCTTCACAGTTCTTGAGATTTTGTGGGAAAGCAGACATGAACATTTGTAGTTCATGAGTTTTGTGGTTTGTGAATATGATGCTGTAGTTCCCTTAGTAGCTTTATTAATTTTTCAACAAGTGCCACTTTAGTTCATTTTACTGTCATCTGTAACAGTGCATACATGGATTAAAGTGCCTTGTAATGCAGTAACATTTTGTGCTCTGGGTATACTTATGGGAAGCTTAAAACTTAACAAAAAAATGCATTAATAATAAAGCTGCATATTTAGCAACATTGACACACTGCAGCCAGTTGTGCATGAATTCCACGGCAGATTGTCACATACCGTATAGCTGTCAATGTCAGTTATGTCACTTTTGAAATTATATCAACATTGCACATTAAAAAATAGCTGAGAAAGCCGTGCAGTAAAACCCAACTGCACATAATAAGCTCAGGAATTTGACGAACAGTATAAAAATTTCATCATAACCTCAGTCTCTTCATATAGTATATACAGCTATTCCTGGTGTCTCTCTCTTCTCTCTCCCCCTCTCCCTCATCTTTCCACCCTCTCCCCCCTTTCTGTCGGCCACCCACCCTAAGTCTGGTTCTGTCTGTAAAGTGCTTTGAGATTGTTTATGTTATGATTTGGCACTATACAAATGAAATTCAATAGAATTGAATTGAATTCATATAACCATAGGATCAATATCTATTTATAGCACACCTCCCAAAATCCCTGAATCAACAGCATTTTCACGAAATCCCCTCTGATTTTTTACAGATCTATTCCTCAACTACACAATTAAGCCTCCAATTATAATGCTGTAAGCGGTTCATGGATACAAATTCACTGAGATTTTGTTGACATAACATTTTTTCAGATGTCAAAAAGTCTTAAAACACTGTGTAGTTTGTAAAAAAAACTAACTAATAATAACTAACCTGGATAACTCATAGGATAGAGTTATCTAGTGAGTAAAGCAGATAACTCACTGAGCCTGCTTTTTGTAACAGACCCCTGAATTCATGAGGAACATCCTGAGTAAGGCAAGTGTGCCAATACATTTTAGTGTATTTCTATTTGTAGTGTCTTTTAGTGTAATGTACAAGCCCATATTTATTAAAGGCTTTTTATTGTGCTGAATTATACTTTTATGCCACATCCTACACATGGATAAAGGCATATTTTTTAAATATTTTTCAAATAACTCTGAATTTACTGTGAAATGCATGCTGGCTTTACATGTTTACCTGCACGTTTATTCATTAATTTGCTTATTTAATGCACCTATTATGAGGCTGTACTCTGTCCCATTATGCACTGGGGAGGGAAGCAAGTGGACCATCAGGAACAGATTTCTGGTCAATGTCAGGGTTAACAATATATTTATTGTTTTCAGTTATTGCATTAAATTGGCATATATATCATCAAATGAAATGGTAAATGAAATATTCATTTTCTTGTAATCTGTAAAAACAGATTTTATCTCAAATCAATTTTTCTCATCTATGAGATAATTTTCTCATAAATCCAAGATACAGATCTCATTATGAGATGCTAAATCATAATTATGAGATAATTTTCTCATTATTACAAGATGCTAAAACACAATTATGAGATGTGGATTAAGGATTTTTGATGTCTGTTCTAGAATCATGTTCAACATTTCTTGCTTTTGTGTTTATTGTATGGTTGAAAAAAGTTAGCTATAAAAGGGACATGTTTATCAGTTTGAACATATGAATTATTAAATCCACCAGTGACATGGTTAGACTTAAAGGGGAAAGTAAACATAAGAAGAAGCAACACAAAAGGGTGATGTTTTGGGACAATTTTGGTGCATATTCAGCTAGTGCAATATATTTTTGTGACAAATGAAATTAGTAAAAGTGGTCATTATTTCATTTTTCATTCATTTTTGTTTTACTGGTGGTTTCTGAGAAATAGATGACTAGATTAAAACGTGTTACATGACATTAACTCAGTTGAGCCTCAGATATCGCTATTACTAAACTAAATCAACTAAAACGAGAAGAAGAATAGAAAAGCAGAAAAAAAATTACAAGCTGTGCTCCAATATATATAGATACTAATTGAATACAGTATTATTTTTGTAACAAATAAACATAACCTAACCATTTTCCAATCTATACTGACAGGAAATGGTGAAAATGATGATCAAACTGAGTAGGGAACTGTCAGTTCATCATCAGAAAGGCACTGATTGCACAAATGATCTTAATAGAGAATTGGTTTAGTTTTCAGGTATCCTCCTTGTCCTTTCGACATATCTTCCACTTGGTTTCCCACCACCCTTTCCTCCAAACTCCTGCATCCCCCGTGAACCGCTCTTTCTTCCCTCCCACCCACCGTACAGTCTTCTTGGGCTGCTGCAGCAGTTCTTTATTGGCTTTACCAAGTCCATGATCACCCAACCTTTTATTCCCCCTGTTCTCCAATTTTATGTTAACAACTGTAATTGTGATACCGCAAACTAACCAAGCATGCAAAGAACTCTCTTCCCAACCCAGTCACACACACAAAGACACACACAGAGACAAACGCACACAAACAGACACACACACACACACACACACACACACTCTATTCCAGCTTGAGCTCAGCGGCATATTAGCAGCTGAACTAGATCTGTTGACCCCCTGCTTGCACTCCGTGTGACTGGACACAGGATAAGAGATTCTTAAGCCTTCCTGCCTATTACCACTGTGCTTCATCTCCAGCCTCCATCCTCAGCTACCATTTCCCCTGTGACAAGTTTCCAAGCTTTCTAAAGTATTACCATCATCCTTTGTTGTTTTTTCAACCTTCGAAAGAATATGCCGTGTTTTAGGAGGATTCTCTTGTCACCCAACTTAGCTGAAAAGTGATGAGAGCTTGGACTGCAAAACTGTCTTCTTTGTTCAAGAGAGTTTAGTGTCAATAGAGAAAGTGAAACTATAAGTTCAATTTGATCAGTTTATTAGAATCAAAAATGACACTAAACCCCTTTCAAAATAAAGTAAACTTTTTTGTCATTCTTATTAAAGTCTCAAAGACTAATGTTCATGCTTTCAGCTCAGCAACCAAAGCAGTGGATGCAAACTATAGATAAGTGTGTAGGATCATTTTAAAAACCCACCAGAAAGTAACAAAAGTAAAGCTTTGGGCCTTAAAAGCTTAAAGCGTAAAGCTTTGGAAGTTCTTTTTGTATATTTGAACTAAATGAGAAAAACTCTGTGAATCTCCCCATCTCCTACAAATTGGTTTCATGCGTAAAATCTGTCATTTTGTCAAGTTTGCCATTATGGATTTACATTAAATGACACGATTCAATACCATGCAGCAAGTAGTGTGATGTTCACTACAAGTTATTACTTTTTTGAAGCAGTCAACATTAAATAGCTCATTGAACAAGCTATGAGCAGAAGCTGTCTTTTTAGGCATTCATTAGGTGTGTTTCCATCCAGCTGTTTTGATGTAGATTTTCAATTTGCGCATAGTAAAACCTGATTTCAAACTGAGAAGAAATTTTGAAATTTTTCGAAATATTGCAAAAAATGTTTACGCTTGGGAGAGGTGGAAAAGTTTATGAAAGGTAAATGTGACTAAGTGCAATGGAAGCAGATTCAGAGAATAAATAATGATGTACAGAAATCACTGACTTCTTATTATGACACATAGCTGGTTAAACGTGTCTTTTACATTCTGAAATGCTTCACCGAAAGTTGGGATGTGAAATACCTCTGCACAACAACTTCCCAAAATTGGTTAGTGCCCTTACATTCTAAGATGTATGGAGGAGGACGTGTTGCCATCGCCATTTGTGCTGTCATTGCGTAGGCCACTACATGCTCTCGTCATTGCCTCTGGATGGCTTTTAACATGCTTATGTATGCACACTTTTCTAAGAGCATATAGCTCTAATATAGCATTTAGCTATAATATTAGTTGTTCAAAACTCTCAATTTCCATCACAAAGCTTTCCATCATGGCAATACATTCATGGTTTTCCTTTGAGGTTTAACTGGCGCTCTTTTAAGTACATCATCTTGTTGTGGTCTCTTACCACTGCAGAAGAAGAGGCAGGTGCAATGGCACCTGACTGGAGAATTAGCACCACCTAGTAGTGGATGGAAACGCACATAAATTTGCATTTTCTTTTGTCGTTTTTCTGAAAATTTGGAAAAAAGTTGTGGTACATTTGGATAGAAACCCGAATGTGTGGATCATTGGCAAAGAAGTGGATTAGGCTGCAGCAGTAGTTAGAGAGGTTTCTATGGACATTTAGATCCTTTTAAGCCATTGTGTAGACATGCTAAAATAGGAGTTCCTGTAACTGACAGGAAGTCAAATATCAGCAGCCTGAATTGCCCCAGTGCAATTATTCCAGATGCTGCGGGTGAAAAGGTGGGAAATATTATCATATCTTATTATCATATTTAGTACTGTACAAAAATTTGAGGCACTTTGGATGTTTAGATTCTTATCCATCACTCAATATCATCAGAAAGGTGTCTGATCAGTCCCACATTCATTCTGCAGCAGGAAAACGAGCCCAAACATACAGCCAGGGTCATAAAGAACTATCTCTAGAGAAAAGAAGAACAAGGAGTCCTACCACAGAGGGTATGGCCCCACAGAGCCCTGATCTCAATATCATCAGAATCAGTCTGGGATTACATGAAGAGATAGAAGACACTGAGGCAGCCTAAATCCACAGAAAAACTGTGGCAAGTTCTCCAAGATGCTTGGAACAACCTACCTGCCAAGTACGTTAAATAACAGTGCCAGTGTACGTAGGAGAGTTTGTGCTGTTTTAAAGGCAAAGGATGGTCACACCAAATATTGAATTTACTGTACTTTGCAAAATTTATAATATAGCATCATGGATGCACCTATCTTTACAGTTGTTTTCATAGTAACACAGTAATATAGTAACATATAGGTCAAAATTCATATTCACAATTTTTTTTAATAGGAACTTCCCCCAGAAAAGAAGTTTTGTCCTATTTTTACTTCTTGGCTTAACTTATCTTTTATTGGTCATCTTTGAACTCAAGTGTTTGTTTGGTACTAAAATGATTTTGTCTGATGTTTGGTTGTCACTACATTTCAGTTACCAGACAAAAAATTAACAATGATTATTTTGTAGATAAAATGATCATTCTCTTAAAAATAGAATTCAACTTGCCACATTATTATACAAAATATTTTTTTATAAATCAAACAGCTACACATGGACAGAATTAATTGGATATGAGGTTGTTTGAATCAGGAATATCTACCAGATTTTGGAAAAAATAATAATAATAAAAAAGATTACAAAAGACTATAAGGCCTACTTTACTTAATCTAAACACCTATCATTAGATAAAAAATTAAATCCTGAGAGCATTATAAATAATATGATAATAAGGAACTAAAAAACCTATGAACCTACTTTTCCTGGAAATGACCAGTTAAACTTTACTATGCACTATGATGAGTGATGGCAAGAGTGTGTGTGCATCAGTGAGAGAGGTGTGCTGAATGACAGATTTAGTTTACCCAAACACACTAGACTAAGAAGAGTTGGGAGTTATAGAGCAGTGAGGTCAACCAATAAAACCCACATATATTCCTGACACACAGTCACCCATAACACCATAGCTGTGCTGATAGGTCCCTGTGAGGATTTGTTCTTGAGTAAGCTGGCAGATTGTTAGGTGATGAATGACAGCAGGGAGTAAGGCCCCTCAAATGGTCCGTAAGCTGCCTGCATTGATTTTTAGTTCCTTGCGAACAGTCAGGGGAAAACACAGCTATCGCCTACAGCACCTGATGTACCTTCATCCAAGATACACACCCTCAAATACACACTCACCCTGCTGCACATACAATGGGTTACATGTGTGAGCTGACTGATATTGGCTGGTAATGTAACAGTCAACCTCTTGGAGAGGAACAAACACACTTAAGAGTCCCTGGTTAGAGTGAAAAAGAGCACTGTCTGTGCCTTCAAGAGCTAAAAAGGACAGAAATATAAAATATTTCATACCTTTAGTGAGCTTGATGTTATGGCTAAGAAATATCGGCATAATATCCATTATCGTAATAGTCAAAATTAAAATATAAATAAGTAAATTACCACACAGATTTTGGTATAGCACTCAATGGTGCCCCAAATCACCAAATTTTCAGTTGATGTTTAGACCAAATACCACCACACTACATTCTCGCTGCTGTATTAGAAAATGTTGAAATATTTATGAATATTATAAGAGCAAAGAATTTCACAGGGAGATTGTTAGCTTGTTTAAGGCTTTAGCAAAAGTTGTACATCTCAGAAATCATTTGGCTAACATTTGGTGACATGCCTGCACAGGCAGCTGATATGCTGCTTGACATATTGCCATTTGGAAATTGACAATTTGCCCAGCTGGAGATGGTATTCAGCATGCCCAACTGTGGTGTAACGCACTCCAGAGACACTTGCAAACAGTTCATGCGAGATTTGAATTGGCTAACAGTGAGCCTTTAGGGAAAAATGGCCCTCTCCTGTCACAGCCAAATGGTTACAAGTGGCATACTTCTGTGGAAAGTTTAAACATATTGTGTGTAAAATATACTGTAGATTAATTATGGTGCCACTGACAAATGTGAAAATTAGCTGTTCGGTGGCTTGGGAGTGGTGCTGTGAAGCAGAACTCCCGTCTGTTTTATCATAAGGTGGGGTCCATCCTGAATGTTATCGCTGCTCGGTGAAAATCCTTGGTTGTGTCCAAAATTGCTCACTATCATAGGACATGATAGGACATGATATGCGCATTACTCAAACCCACTGAGAAGGATGTTGCATCAGAGCTGGATTAAACAGGTTTTATTGCAGAGTTTGACATGAAGAAAGCAATTTGATTCATTCCCTGTACCATATTCTAGCCTTTCTTATAATGCTGCCATGATAAAACATGCCACCAAGGCAACTGTCTAACCAATTGGTTTTACAGTTCTTATTAATTTTGATTTTAATCAAATCAACAATTGCTGAGCTCAGATAATGTACAGAATGCTGTTTGCATAATGCAGCCCAATTCCTGGGAATTACTGATATTGGACAGTTCTGCAGAACACCAGTGCCAGGATTCAGTGCTAATGCAGGTGTACTAAGTAAAGTTGTGGAGGTCTAGTTGGTGGATGATAAAGACCTATGTTCACATTGATGACATCCACCTTCTGCCATTAGTGCTTGCTCTTTTTTCTAAACCTTAACCATGATTTATTTACCTAGCCTTAACCAAGTGTTTTAGTTACCTAATACAGTAGTCTATACCTTCACCAAACTTTACCAGCCATGCAGCGATATTGTAGAGAAACAAAAGCCATATATTGGGATAGAACATTCTTTTTCCTTTTTTTGCCTTGTGACTATAGTCCTCTACTTATGATTCATTTAAACTAAAATGCTCCTCCGTGGGCTGCGGGAAGTTTGCTCATCTATGTTATTTTCTATTTCCTGGAGATTTATGGGAGATTTTCTGCCTTTCCTGCCAAATGTGATAGGTCGTAAAGCCTCAGAGGTACACATCATTTAGAAAAATGAAGAGGAAGCTAAAAAAAAATATGGAGGTATTAGCCAAAATGGCCTTAACTAGCTGATAAAATTTGAAACACAGGACTTTAAAATCTAATAAAATCAGAATTCAGTTTGGGAAAAACCAACAGCAAGTGCATAAATGTCTTGTAACGGAATAACAGCTTCAATTGTTGAGGGAGGTTGTTCTGGTGTGAGTGTCTGGCTTACAAGATGTTCAATCACATAGCCTAAATTGAAAGTCACAAAAAAAGTTGAAACACTCATACCTTGGGCTCTAAACGTTCTCTGTCTCTCTGGAGGGGTGTGTGCATATACAGTATGTTATGAAAATGAATGCATGGTACATAATACCAGCAAGACAACCTGGCTAACTCCGTCCCAGGGCACTTTCCCTCAGCAGACTGAGTATTTCATCACTAGCAGATGGCGGATCTCCGGAGAGGAAATGACTTACATGATGGCTAACCTGAGCTGGGTTAAGATGCAAAGTCAAGAGGATCCACCAGCTGGTTAACACACCGGAGACTCCAATAACAAAGTTTGTGTGCTAGCAGAGATTTCTAATTGATTTGTTTCTCCCAAGCACACCAGCTGCTGGTGCCAGATTAGCTAACTTGAGTGTCAGCCTCCATCTGAGGAAGACTCTCTGGATAACAGGGTTAGCTGCTCTCCGACACAGGGGGATACTGTAAGGTCAGCCATAAACATTACAGACCAAATTCAGACGTGAGACAGCAGAGCACTGGTGTGGGTGTTCTGTTTTTCAGTTTAAAAATTGATCCAGGAAGGCCAGCTTGAGAAATAAATGCCTGAGTTTGAAGGCTTATCAGACATTAAAACACAGTTTATGATATTATGAAACAGGAAACATTTTACAACTCAGTTATTACAGAATTTTGGATTTTATCTTCCATCTGGATGATTGGTAAAACATAGAAGAAAGAAATCTACCAGGAGTATGTGCTTGCACATATTTAAATAGCCAATACAGTGCATTATGAGTTGATGTTGGACTTAGTTGTGGCAAAAGTTGAGTCTGGATCAATGTTTTTGCTAGACAAGCCTGTGTTTTTTGAGACTGTCCTCCTTTAAAAAAAACAAGGCCATAGGTTATCTGTGCAAGTAGTTTATTATGACTGAGAGTTACGTTTCATTGTTAGGCGAAATCCAGTGACCTCTACTAATTATGAAAGGAGCAAGGGAGGAAGTTAGGTGATATATTGTCAAGAGTGACAAAGTCCACATTAGGATGAGGTTGGGGTGGATGGATGGGTTGAAAAAACACAGGACTTTCACACAGGAGACTGCTTTTGGTTTCCCGTATGAAACTGATAATCGCCGTTGTTTCTTTTATCGATGACCGATCCACGGCCTTAGCCACATGTTTATTATCGTAACCATGATGACGAAGGTCTGGTGCACCTGCTGCTAGTATGTTCCTATGGGTCATATGGGAATGGGGTCATTCAAATTCCTACTGTGGCTGCTGCCAAACATAGCCCAGGATGATGTTTCCTCTGGTGTAATTACATTTGACTTAGGTCTGTACCCTTCAGACTCAAACGACTACTTCCCGTTACTTACAAATGAGCTGAATAAATGGCTAATATAGTCTTGAACTTCCACTATTCTCTCCAATGTGCCGTACTTAAGACACTATCAACACACCACACAGCTTCCTTCCCCAACGTGCCCACCTTTGGTCCTCCGCACTATAGGTACCATAAATCAACACTGGCAACAAATAACATTACAATCATTCAGTAATGGATTGCACCTTTCACTGGGAGGATGCGCGATCCATTAAAATTCAATTTAGCCCCCACACTTATTTCTACAAACAAGTAAAAGTGCCAGTCATCATTTTGTGATACAGGGAGAGACTCAGGTACTTCTGGGCTGGAGAGATTGATGAGAAGAGAGATTAACACTTCATTTTCAACGCCACTGGAGATAGCCAAGCCATAATGAGATAAATGGACTGAAAAGAGAGTTTGAAGGAAAGAGAAAGAGCAGAGAGTGAAAAGACAAAGTGAGAAAATAAAAAAATCCAGAAGAAGAGTGAAGAGTGTTTGAGCAGCAGGCTTGTCTGACAGAGTTTCAGGCCCAGAGCAGGAGGTGCTGGTAGAGGCCAGATGGGGATAGATTTAATAGAACATGGATGCTACATCTATAACATGACAAGCAGGCTAACATTCATCTAGTGACTTTCAAGTCCAAAATTTACCCAGTTTAACTTCTGACCTCACAATGCCAGCCCAAATCTGACAGGCTCGGTTTTTGCTCAGTTTTTAAGATTTCAGATTGAGGACTTTGGTTGACATGACCCACCAATAAGTTAACTACTGTATGAGCTGTAACTTCCTGCCTTTCACATGTCAAAAAAAGAGTTAATTCACAGAGTTAATAAGAATAATTCTGAAACAGATTTTGGTTGTGAAAAAATTACCCAAGCAACCCAAAGTTTTTCCAGTTTGAAAATTGGAAGCAAAGACGCACGACATCCCATAATGTGGTGTATTCTTCCAATCAGTTTCAGAAAGTTCAGGATGATCTTAGCATGGCGGAGAGAACTATCATATCTATCACTATACAGTCTAATTCAAAGAATGCCTGTCCTGAGTCTGACTGACCACGATGATTACAAAAAAAAATCTGGTAAACATTGGTAGACATTATTTTCCCTTTTCACTTTGACGGATGCAGTTCTGCAAGATTTGTTCTTTTACAGATAAATAATCTTTACATAAAAGTTTTTATTGTTTTGCCTAGTAAAACTAATGCTTTTTGACATAAGACATAAAATAGTCATTGTATATAAAACAAAGAAATGTTGAATGGCAGCCCTTAGAAAACAGCAGCAGTAAGAACACTAAAAAAATAGATTATATTTATTTAGATACATATCATACATATCATATATATTGCAAATTCATTAAATTAGGCAATCTATTTGTAAGGCCCATCTAATAATATTGATAGATGAAAGCAATGATTCTACAAGACTCATAATGCTATTTGGTTGGAGAAGCCCGTGAATCTCTAAAGCTTAAAGCTCTAAACCCATCATGTGTCACTACAACTTTCCACTGAATCCCAGACTGATGAATCATAGGGTTAGTAGTTCTTTAAGGCCAACTCTATCCCATCCCAACTGTAAAGAGCCTTTTAGATAAAGATGCCCATTACATAACTACATAATTCAAAATAAACATTGCTGTTATTAAATAGTTAAATTACAGAATAAAATTTGCAAAAAAAATCTGCATAAATATACACAATCAGCCACAACTTTAAACCAGCTACTGGTTTTAATGTTGTGGCTGATAAGTGTTTATTTCTGGCCAATTGGTGGCAGCGGAACAAGCTGGCAAAAAAAAAAAAAAACAGGAAAAAAAACATCCAACACGTTTTGAAAAACGACGTAAAGAAACTGTTGCCTATTAACACATCCATCAGATACGTAGAAAGATTAGCATTTAAGTTTTTTTTGTCTGTTAGCTGTTTGGTGCTGAGCAGGTAGTGTACTGTGGCTTTATCACAGCTTTAATTCTGAAAAAGCCACCTGCAGCTGATGGAAACAATGTTGTCAGTTAAGCAAAAATAAAAAAACAAAAGAGGTATAAAAAAGCTCTGATGAACTGAGGGAACTATAGAGTTGGTGAGAGTTGTCTTTGGGTTTTTAACTGAATCACCCTTCTCACATTACAACAGTCATTTGACTGATTTCAGTGTAGCTTGTATTGTAACTATATAACTAACATATCAACACTATCAAAATATTCTATTTGTGATAGTATTTATTATTTATTATATTTATATTATGTTATTGGTTTTCTGTAAAGTAGTTTTAATTTTTACCGGAAAAGTCTGACTTGACAAAAGCCTTTGCATGTGTGCATTTAATGAGATGCAGAAGACCAGTATTATTATGTTGACTGACAATGTTGACTGTCTCCTTTATTTAACATTGTGAGGTGATGAATCCTCTCAGCCCATAGTAAGTGCTGTGTGCTGTGCCTGTGCTGTAAACAGACCAGTAGTTCTATTTCTGTTGAATTTCTGACAAAGAAACTGGTCAACATGGTCAGAACTCTTTGACCTGCAGTATGCCTAGTGTCTTTACTAAAAGGCACAAGATGATACAACCAGTAACCACAGGTGTCACCAAATCAACCATGACCTAAATTTTTAACTTGATTGACATGATTGTGATGCATGACTGTGTGCAGCTCTGATACACCCACAGTACACTACCTGCACCAAACAGCAGACAGATACTCATGTCAATCATATCCATCATAGCCTACAGTTGTTTAGACTCTTAAATTTTAGTGTTTAGTTAGTTAAACATCACATCATTAGTTACATCACATTGCTGATAATGTGATGTCCCCATGAGCATTAGTTTCATCTTTACTCGTCTCACTCACCCACTCAGCCTCTTCAGCAACATCTTGGAATTCTGCTGGAGTTTGTGCATGGTTTTTTTTCTTATGTCTGATTGCATTGCATTCATCTCTTCCTCTGATATACAGCCAATGGAAAATGAGTCACATTCTCTGTCCTTGGAGCACTCAAATTGTGCGTGTGTTTAGCACAATTTAACACCATTCACTGAGTTTACATTTCTAAAATTATTTTCCTGCTGTGTGGATTTAATGCTTGCAGTAAAGCAGTCCTCCAGCAGAGTGCTTTAAAACGTACTTGTCGTTTCAGTGATGCAGACAGAGCCACATGCTTGGCTTATATCTCAAACTCCAAAGCTATTAGCAGCAGATTGCCTGATTTTTATAGTATAGCCTCAGCTCATTAGGACTCTGGCTTCCTTATGCTCCTTTATGCATTTGTACAGATTTTATCATCTTAAATTATGTATGGGGGTATTTTTATACTGTTTAATGTTTAGCCTATAATATGCTGCCATCTTGGTTGGAAAAAAAGAGAAGTTCATCTCAGTACAGTTTAAGTAAAGGTTAAAATAAATAAAAATGTAAATACAGCCAGCAGGTTACAAGTTCTAATTAAGCCTTTAAAGGGGCTATTTTTAGTAAGCAGGAGGCAGCAGGGGGGTACCAGCACTCGGCAGGGGGTTAAGTAGGAGTGTCGCCAATCATACACCCTTAAGTCATCTAACTGCAGTATTGCATTAAAGTGGGTCCTTCTTTTTGCCCCACCTCCCCACACTTAATGATGCTGCATGTTGTTCTTTTACCACACTATAAAAAAACCAAACCTGTAACTATTCCAGTTTAATTAAAATATGCTGTAAATCTCTGCTACATTCTGTAATGGTGAGAAAGGTATGGGTTACAGTGCCTCACCAGATTCTATTCTACGTATCTAAAAAGTAAAAAATAGACTGCAAGACAAATAAAATAAGAAATCTATCTTTAAAAGTAAATAATCAATGTAATGCACTTACAAATACCGCACATTTGATTTTTATCACATGTGAAACACATTTCACACGAGGCATCATTTTATTTGTGAAAAATTAACCCATATGGTTTTTGGATATTTTACATGTGATAAATTTACATGACTTATGCACATTTGATTTTTGGGAAACCCCAGTTCACATATTTGAAAAAACTCCCATACCGACACACACACAATAGTTCCCAGAGATTTCCCACATCTCACATTTGATAAAAATGAATAAATGATTTGAAGTTTGATTTTTTAATGAACCGTGTCTTGGCCCTCTATCCCATCTTTTATGATCAATTACTCAACAGTTTCATACCTAACATAAGGAGATGCAGTGACATCACGAGAATTAGTCCATTAGGCCAAGAAATCAGAAAGATTTTAAATGAAAACGTATGCACCTAAAATATCCTTTGTAATAATCAGTTGTACTGCAAAACATTGTGTACTCACCTGCAGAAAGTCATAGACAACACACATTTAAAACAGCTGGTATTCTCCGCTAATTCATCTTAATTCCTTATGAAAGAAAATACAAACGTTGGAACAATAGTAGGGCACCTCTTGTTCCAAGATCACTGGCACCCCTTCCATAAATGTAACGTACAAGCAACTCCTCTTGGACACCCGGTGTGACAAACTGACCTTCCCTTTAAGGGGAATGAGGATACTGTATAAAAAGATTCATAGTAATTATATGTTTATAAGACATGGGGTGACATTCAGGGGGTCCCTGCTGGACGTACAGAATACGTGGTGCTGCATGTTAAATAGTCCTCTGCACTGTCTGTTTATCTGTTGTCTTCGTTTGCCAAGCATGGTCATTTTCTCGGATATTTTTTTCAGGCAATTTTCTGGCAACTTTATCTATTTACAATTAAATCTAAAACACAAAGTGTGCAAAAAGTGAGGGGATTTGTATACTTTCTCTGAAGCAATAAGAGATTACATTCTTAATGTTAACAAAGGAAAATCCACATAGCATGGCATAACTGCAGAGCCAGTTATTTTCATGTGACTACATTTGTTTCATTTGTTCATACAGTTAGTATTGATGTTGATAATATGCAACATTTTTATCTAACCTGTTATATTTTTGGCTGGACCGCAACAATGAGGCCAGCCCTAGAAATGTGAATGTCCACGATGGACTGACTGACTGACGAAGTTACACCAATTTTTGGCCAGCCGAGTGTTGGAGTTTCCCAATTGGCTGTTGCTCTTTCAAAATGAATTGGCATGAGCAGTTTCTATTGCGTCATCAAGTGGGCAGGTGTTATCAACTTAGCACCTTTTTCGCTAGAGTTACTGACTTTCCACACCCCTTTAGTGACTTTTTTTCACAAAAGCACTTAGCAACAAATCTGGTAACTTTTTGGACAAACCTTAACTACTTTCCATAGAAGAGAGTCGCCAGTATTGCCCCGTGAGTGAAAAGTCGTGTTTTCCCTCCGCAGGCACAACTCTCTATGCATCTCATTCAGCAGACGTGAATGACCTTCTAACGTTCTCTATAAGTGATCATTTTACAAGTAAATATAGCTGAAATCACAACATAGCCTCTGTCTTTAATTTATGTATATGGTGATTTTGTCAGACAACGTCGCAGTTGTAAAATGAGGATTTTAGCAGAGCAGAGCAGAAGCTTGGAGATGGCTTGGAAGTGACTGCTCATTAGCCTGTTGTCTTAATGGGATGCGTTTCAGTCACTATTTCACAACTGTTCCGTTGTCTGGCAACAGAAACAGAAAAACTGTTTTATTGGGAATTTGGCTTTATCAAATTACTTTATATGCGAGCACAGACGGTAGGAGAGAAGAAGAAAAAGAAAAGGAAGAAAAGGATGGTCCAGCCATATACTAGGTTTGACCTAGTCTTGTTTCCGATCACATACTGTCTGGAACCAAAGAACTTATATATATATGTCATGTCTCCTGATAGTTTGAAATAAAAAGAGAAGAGTGACAATTGTGAAAAATCCACATCAAACAGTTCCCATCAAAGATGGAGTCAAACAGCAACAAAGCTGAACTTGAGGATTAAAAAAACTCTCTGTGCCTCTGTGATGGACAATAAGCTTTATTTAACATGAAAAATGGCAGTTCAGTACGTTTTTTTTAAATCATGAGTATTGAAAGAATATCCATTTGAAAAACACTGAATGTTTTGAAGACACATTTTGTCTGACACACTGAAGAAAAGCACAATCTGAGTGGATTCATGGCCCCCTCAAAGGGCTTTTGCTAATGCATTATTGGTCCGATAACATGAATTTGTCGAACAAAAGGTTTTTATATCAGTCAACCTGAGTAATTATTGATGTGTTTTTGAGTATAGAGTATTAAGAAATAATTCAGTTGTGTGGAGTGACTAATTTCAAACAGACTATAAGTTTAAAGAGATAATTTGATCTTTTGGCTAATACTTTTGTTTGCAGTCTTACTCAGAGTTTGATAAGATAGATGGGATAGATTAAATCAGGTTGCTGTGTTCACTACAAGTCCAGAACATGCTCATCATTAATCATAAACTTAAAAAAAAATGCTGTCTGGACCATGGTATCCCATTCTACTAATAAATCTGTGGGACAAACTGCTAGCCTATCCACATCAAAAGTGAAAAAATGCACTAACCAGCAATCTTAAAGATCCCTTGATGCATGTTGTTAGTCTGCAAACTAATAAGTACATTCAAGGGTGACCTGTGTTTGGTTCAGAATCAGGACTATGCTCAACCTTGGCAACCTTACTAAGAGGACTGGACTTTTAAGATGCTTCATCCAGCTGCTAGTCAACATACAACATAACATGTAAATAAGAAGGTTTAGTGACAGTCTATTATTTTAGCCATGACGACAGAAGTTCTCCAGCCTTAACAAAGTACTTACTTTAACCCAAAACCACAACATTTTACTAAACCTAACTAATTTGTTTTTGCAACTAATCCTCCAACCTCAGCCATCCTAGGTCATTTGTCCATATTCTCTGATATGATCCATATGAGCATCTCCTGAAATAGCACCCTGGGGGAAGGTGTACTGGACTTTTGTCGTCATGATTACAATAACATAGCATGCGGTTAAGCAATCATGGTTTGGTTAGGTTTAGGCACAAAAATTTACGGTGGCCCCGAGGGTCAAAACACAACAACATTTCAGACAACACAACATTTCATAAAACACAACAATTTAGAAAAGACAACATTTCATAAAACACAACAACATTTCACAAAGCACAGCAACATTTCATAAAACATAACATTTTTACAAAACACAAGGACATTTCAGATTACGGAAAGGGTGGGACAACACTCCTTGTTTGTGATTGGACAGAACCCAATTCATTTTGGAGTTTATTCAGTGGATGTGTTGAAGTGGGTTGGTGCTAGATTGAATCAGCCGGAGGGATGTTCTAAACTCTACGCTGCTATGATCAGTTTTTTTGCTGTCAGGTAACTGATGACGCTCCAGGCATTTGTTAAACTTAGGGACTACACAGAAGTCCCTTAGATGGCTAACAGGCTAGTCATTTAGGCTTTTGACTTTATTGAAAAAACTACGCCTTGACAAATCAATTTCCTGCTCCTGCTTCTTCTCTGCAGGCTGATGTTCGGTGTCATTGTGCAAATTCCAACTTTGTGCTGGATAGGCCCTCCACATGTTGTGGCCCTATCTTCTATTGTACTAGACCAGCTGCAGATCTGTAAGTGGTTGGAAGATGATGTATTGTCTGTATTCCAAGTTGGTTCAGTTCACAAAACATTCGCATTACCGTCTCTCTCTTAACACAGAGTCCATGTTTCTGTGTATTCAACCATATAGTTCAGTATACAAACATCTGTCCAGGTCCACACAGCTCTGATAAGATGGCCCTTCTGATGTCACTTGTTGAAGAGTAGATGCCCCTCTCCTCAGATCTAATTCTTTCGAGCATGCTTTCAGTGTTCCATGGGACATGACTTCCTCCTTTTCTCTCATCCTAATTACTACAGCTGCTATTGGTTGCCTAACAATATAAGGTGAATATGGGTCATAATGAGCTGCTTTGTACAAACGACCTATTGCTTTGTTTTTGATAGTCTCCATTTTTGTGCCTAAATCTAACAAAACCATTACCATGGCTTTGACTAGCACTTTCCTCCTGCGTGCCTTGATGTTAACAACAACAGTGGAAGCAGGAGGCAAAACATATCTCTGTACTGGACACAGAGATAAAACTGATATTGATCTTCTCTTCTGCCTTTGAGTTAGAGAGCAAACAAATGTATGTTTCTTTCACATGGCCTGTCTGAACATGAACACAAGGTACATGTTCCACTCTGTGGCCCATAACCCCTCTCCTCTGGAGTCAGAGCAGTGTTAAATGGACTGCTTGCTTTGACTGGACGACCCTGGCTGGAGATCCCACAGAAAGAGTCCGACTCAGCAAACTGAACAGAAGACACCTTCATTATGCTGCTGTCAGGAGCATATAGACTGCGGTCAGCCTCAGCCAGCCACACACGCATAGAAAAAAAGCAGGCCCACATATTGCAGCCTTGGTGTTCTACCGTGGTAGCAGCCCGTGTTATTGTTCTTGGTATTTCTCAAACATTGATGACATGATTCCACCATAAATACGTGCATACTCAGCACAGACATACTAACACACACACACACACACACACACACACACACACACACACACACACACACACACACACACATCCTCACTCAGAAAAACCAAATAAGACAGATAACAGCATAAAAGAAGAAAACTGTATGTTTATATACACACAAGAAAACAGTTTACACACCACATTTTTCCTGTATATTCAGATGGACATCCCTGCTGTAACAGTGATTATTTTCTCGTCTGCAATCTTATCTCCATAAATTTACATTTATAAACTGCTAATTTGTGACTGCTAATGTGTTGACAATTTGTAACATCTGTGTAGTCGCAAAATGTTGATACTGGACGTGTCTGCGAATTTTCACTGACAACGTATTTCACTCGTTTTTCCGCTCCTGGCGACTAGTTTCAGGTTCAGCTTTACTGTCATTTCCACACATATGCATGACATACAAACAGGCAAATGAAATGTTGTTCCTCATGGACCCTTAGTTCAACATATGCCGAACAGCTACAACATTAAAACCAGTAACCGGTTAGCATGCTAATTACAGTAGAAAAAAAGGAGTGATAGAGATAGAGGCTAAACAAGAGTTAACATTGGTGTTGCTTTTCACCACTGGAGACAGCTCTTGGTGAATAAAGGAATGAAGTTTGATGCTGAACTCGCAACGTTTCTTCTAGACTGATAAGTAAACAGGTGTTATTGCTAACATTGGCTATGTAGCAATAGCAACACTTACATATAGCTCCTTTAAAGATGAGTGCAAAACAATAAACATGCAAAAAACAAAATAACTGTAGACAAAAATAACCTGTAAACTAAAAAAAACTAAAAAAGTACAAACACCACACAGTCTTAAGAACAAAAGTGAGCACTCTTACACTGACAGCGACAAATTGGATGTAAACAAGGTCCTGTTTATTTTCTCCTCTCCTCAAACTCGACATGCTGGCGGAATTTCGGCAAAACAGTCTTTAAACCTGCATGACTGAAGTCACCAGCAATGATGAAAAATCTGTGTGCTGTTTATTGAACACTAATGCTGCTGCATAGCTCTGGCAGTGCCTCTGTTGCATTAGCGCTCAGGGGACAAGTAGACTGCTAAAATAGCAATAGCAGTAAACTCCCAAGGCAAATACTATGGCTGGCTCCTCACAATCATATACTTTAACAGTGGAGCACAGTCTTTAGACACAACCACAGTATCCGTGCATTATCCCTTGTTGATATAAACACACAGTGCACTGCTACAAGTCGTACCAGACAGCGATTATTCCTTGACGGCTCAATAGTAAGTTAGCCCATCCAGCTTGATGGCTGTGTCCAAAATGTTGTTGTGCAACCACTTTTCAATCAAAACAAATGCTACAGAGACAGGAACAATGAGAAGCTCACTCTGTTGTAACACATTTGATATACAGTTCAGATCTGAAGCGCTCTCTGTCATGTGAATTCCTGAATTCATTCATCAAGTACTTACGTCTTCCTCTACCCTACTTGGTACGGCTACTTCCGGCTCACAACTTTATCCTTTTACACCACGATCAAACAGATCTAATAATAATGAACACTGAAATGCCATTAATAACTCATACACAATGTCATAAAAACAAATTCCCATCTATACTTCTCCAAATTCTCTCATCAGGGGTTCTCTTTTTTACAGGGAGCACCAGTAAGTGACAGGTAAGTAACAGTTAAGATGTAAAATAACTGTCCTTTTTAGGCATAGACGGGTAAGTAAAGGACACCCTGAGTTTAGATGAAAACAGATAAGTTACAGATAAGTATTTAACTTTGTGCTAATATGTGTAACAATATGAACTTGTCTGTTTACTACTTTTAAATCTATAGGAATTGTGATTAAATGAACTCACACAGTCAAACTCAACAGTATTTTATACCAAAAGCATCAGTCAATGTGTTTCTCTTTCACAATGTACTCAGAAATGACAATAAAAAGTAACACTCAGCGTTCAACACTCGGAACACGTTTTTGACTCAATGACTTTGAAGGGATAGCATAGGAATAAACGTAGAGTAGGCTGTAACATTAGCATGCTAGCAACCATTAGCATTAGTTTACTGATCCATGTAAAAATTAGCTCTCCAGCTTTCTTAACACTGGCGCACTACTAACCCGTGTTTCTACAGGCATTCCCTCCGTTTAACCATAGTTCAAACTGTTATCGCTAAACATTAATCTCTAAACCATATAACTTCACCTTCAATAAATTGACTTTAGCTCAAATAGAAATATACCAGATCGGACAAATCTTTTGATCTGCCCTGCCAATTCTTATGACAGAAGCAAGGCTTTCAGATAAGCTCACATTCCATATATCTGCATTTTACAAAACTACAGTTTTAGTTTACTATCATTGTCTATTGCCAGGGTTCTGTTTATAGTCAGTTTACCTGTAGGAAATATGCAAAGAAATGTAAGATCAGAAGCACTCTTTCTCGTGGGCATTCTTAAATTCACTTATCATGTACTGACGACTTCCTCTACATGGGTCAGCTACTGATGCCCCTAGTACAGATCGCCTTCTGCTGACAATACCATGTAGGACCTTAGCAGGAATACAGTAACCTCACATCCAAGATCAATTCAACCTGGGCTGTAGTCTGTTATACTCAATCTACTAATTTACATTAGATCCTGGTTGCTGGAGCTAAGTTTTGTTATGTAAAAGGTGCTCTTATTTTACATTTGAAGACACATAGAACAACAAAAGCACTGAAATATTTGGTCCACGAGAGGACGCTGCATCTGCATGCACTGCCATGGCAACTACAAAAACAGGCAAACAAAAAAAGCTAAAGCATGATTAAGGATTTTATGGTTATGTTTAGGCTGGACTTACCAACCTTTTGGGTTTCAAATGCAGAAATTTCTACTTGCACCCCTAATCTTTAGTTACAGATATCTACCGCTTGTGACTATTCCAATCAAAAGGTAATTTCCTGAACTTTATCTGAATAATGTTTAAGGGTCCTGAAGAAGTAAAATCATCCAATAATCCAAAAGAAAAAAAAGAAAAGATTAGAGGATGGCTTAAACAGAAATAAAAAAAACGTTGCCATTAAAAATAATGCAATGAGAGATTAAAATCTCTCCAAAACATATTTGGAAAAACTATTTAGCAGTATATAATTTTTTAGGAGACAGTTGCTGTTTTAAGTCTTTTCCATGCAGATGTAATGTAAAATGGAAATGGGAGATGAGAGAAAGAGAATGAAAGAGAGAGATTGGCTTTCTCCAGGAGAAATTTGAATACATTTTCTTTAATTCCCTAACCTGATTACTGAGACGAGTCGCTTATATGACGTTAAAGAAGTCAGAATACTGCAGAGAGCCAACAAGAACTAAAGAGAGGCAATGCATGACACTAGGTTAAAAAAAAAATCCTGTGTTGGAAACACTGTAAACACCATACTACAAGGTTCTTTTGGTTGTTTTTGAGAAAATTAGATTTCAGAACTCAGTGAGATTTCAGTGGTATAGCCTTCATCCATCTCCCACACTTTATACACATTCTGTGCAAATTGTCTACCATAAAGTGTTGCAAAATAAATGTGCTGAATTTTCCGGTGAGACACCTACGCGCAGTGAAAAGCACAGTGCAACATAAATGCATGCTGTCACACCACATTGTAAGACTGTCTCATTAGCATTTTAGAGCTGCAACCGTGTTAACCATAAAAAGAGTCTTCCAGCCATCATTTTTCTTATATATATGGTCCTTTTTGTTACAATTTAACACATTTCTCAAGAGGGACATGGAAAAAAAAGACAAATTCAAAATAATCCAACAATGTGGAACAAAGAGGTGAGTTGTCTTATGAAGGGTTAACCTTTGTTTCTGCTGTCTTCACCTGGAAAGGCAGAGGAAGTGACAAGAACATTTGAGTTCATAATTCCTACAAACATTGACAGCCTGAGCTTGTCTTGTCAATGTCATGCTGGCTGAGAGAGCTGTCAGAAAACTGTCTTTGTGTGTGCGTGTGCGTGTGTGTGTGTGTGTGTGTGTGTGTGTGTGTGTGTGTGTGTGTGTCTGTGTGTGTGTGTCTGTGTGTGTTGGTTATGTGGGAATTGTAGGGGGGAAGGAGTTGCAGTGGCAGCAGAGGTGAGTCTGATGATAATCGGCAGGCAGATTATGGATGTGGCATTTGAGGTCTTGGCACCAATGGAGAGCGACTTGTCCACCCCTGAGGCTGCTGATGGTCTGGCCCAACACTTATGTGTTGTCAGATAGCCTGAGATGTGGTGCCCAGAGAACCTTCTTGGCATGATTCTTTTTCATCTTTGTGCCACTTTTTAGTTTTCTAGTATATCTAGTTATTTTTGGTCTCTTTACCACATTTTTCTCTGGGTTCCCTAGAGACAAGATAGTCGAGGGTCTTCTAAAGATTTGGTAATTGTAGAGGTCAAATTTGTTAGAACAAATGCTAAATAATTTGAACACTGTGTTTAAAAGAAAAAAAAAAAAAACTACACTGCATAAATCCTAATATAATTTAGGCTGTTTGAATCCTTTCATCTTAAAACAATTAAAAATAAAATATGTACCAATGAGATGACATTATTTGATATTGATTCAAATGCAAATTAAATTGTTTTATGTTTTTCTTTTTAAAGGTACTTAAAGAGGTACTAAACCTTAAACATGTTTTTGTAAATTAAATTATATGACTGTACTGTGATGAAACACGTCAATGCTGGTGTTGACATTTCATACCAAGAATCTGCATTTCATGGACTGCAAATGGCTCAACACGTCATCTATTGTTCTGAATCATCCTGAACCTTGCAAGGCTAGTGCTGACATAGAGTCAACCTTTTGGGACCTCTTTACGTCATGAAATTTATAAAAAAAAAAAAAAAAGAAAAAAGAATGTTAACACCCTCTGATCACAGTTGGGCGGCCCACTTCCCGGAGCACCCGTCCTTGAGTGGGAGTCCTTGAAACCGCGCTCATTTTCAAATATATACCTTTCGAGACTCATCATTCACAGGAGTTAACATTAATTTTTTCCAACCCCCTGCACTTAGTATTTTTCAATCTCGGCTACATTCTTTCCCTTCAGACCTTAAAATGGCTCGGGAATGGCTGCAGATGGCAGCAAGTCCCTCGATGGCAACACACTGCTATATATGTTTACAATTGGCATTTTTCTTGAGAGTGCTGTTCTAACTGCATGGTCAGCTCCCCCCACCCCACTGTTTTGCAATGTGCTCATATATATTATTTCAAACATTTTATATCATGCCAGCATTGCTTGCGGTGATACCTAATGTAATTGTATGGCATTCATTTATTAGTGAAGTGTATGGAACTACACTTTACTGGTCTGACAACCAGGCTATTGTATTGAATTACACCTGAAAATAAAGAGTACATTTGTTTATTCTACTTAACAATATATATGTCTTGATGTGAAATAGCTTCTTTTTTTAAGATTAATTTTTGGAGTAGTTTGTAATGGAGCATGCTACTTAATACAAAAGTTCACTGTTGCTGTAGCTTACCAATGAAGAAGTTGTAGCTTCACATCCTAAAGGTCAAGGTATCCTTCCGAACACTGCCTGCATTTTTTCTACAGCAGTATTTACATAGGCAGTATGTACAGCTACATTTCTAATATTTAAACACATTATGGAAATACTGTGTACAACTGAGCACAACAAAACAAGATTACAAAATCAGCAACATTAGAGCATATTATGACAATTTATGACCTATAGAGCTCAGTGGGTGGCAGGCCATGTAGCACAAGAGTAGCACATTGCACCATATATAATCGGTGTAGAATTGAAATAAGTAACTACCATGTACAGGAACAACTGACCAACTCTGCAAGTGAACTCTGTAAAAGCAAAGAGTCAAACAATTAAAGTTAGAAGATGTATGTATGATTTGTACTTTGGTATTTCACCCCACACCACTGGTACAACTAGATTCATTGTTTCATTATGAATGTACTTTCCTTTGCACCAATTCCTGCTATAATTCCCTTCTTTCCTTCTTTTCCAACTCTTATCTCTTCCCAGCTCTTCCTGTACATTTATTTTAGGGACTCCTTAACCTCCTTTTGGCAGGTAACCCAGTTTAGTGGTCTTGAATCTCCTATGAGTAGTACATTTAAAACACATAAGAAAGGCTGAAATTGTGTGTCTTTCACATGGTACAATCTGCTGTGGAAAAAACAGGGCAAGAGAACATGTGCAGGTGTAAAGTGTTCACACTGTCTGAGATTTTCTACAGAGCCCAATGATTTGTTTGTACATTCCACTGTTTCATTTCATTTTCTCCCTTTCTCTCATCCTATTGGTCTCAATTTGATCACCAGGATCCCTAACTGGCAAGAGCAAGGGCATTTCTGTGGTACAACAAGAACTCAAACTGAGACTCTACTGATAACAACAGGCACATTGTGCTGTCATCTTTGTAACACATTCATCTTCATTTCTCAAGGGCCTTACGCTAGTGCCTCTGTAAAATGTACAGCAGCATACAAGCTTTGGCATGCTAGATCAAAGGGCAAGCAGGAATTGATTTGGATGCGTCTTTGTCGCTTGAAAATAAAAGACTGTAATGAGGCGTGTTTACTGCCAGAGCCCTGTGCAAATGTCCCCTGGGAACCATTTAATGTATAGAGAAGGGAGGGGGGCGGTTTTTATTGTGACACACTGTCCACCCATAAAGGCTGCTTGAATCTGACAATGTAGCAGTGCTCCCATAAAGCCTACATCAGATGCAGCTTGCAAAAAGGCAGGCATCCCCTGGAGACAGAACTGTCATGAACATCCCAGAGCAAGTGCAGTACAACTCTCTGAAGATCTGTGGAGGCATCCTCCTGGTAAGGATGGGGGGAGAAGGAAAGGAACTCAGTGATATGATAGTGGTAACTGGGGCCCAACACATGGACACTGATCTATTTTACCACTGCTTGCCTCAAGGTTTAAAGATGGTATTGTTTGTCAATCTTTTCACCTGCCTGTCCAGGACCTTGATCATGATGATGACAAAGTATCCCATGCCAGATTTCTACAAAATTATTTGTAGATATTCATCGTCTCTATAGCCTAAATCCAAAATTCTTTTTGTGACCCCCCTACCTTTCCTGCAGCTGCATCATCAGGCAAAGTCTTCTACTTTTATACACAAGAAATATCAAAATCTAATTGGTAGTTTATCATTAAATTTTTGAAGAACGATCTTTCTCCTGAGAGAATCTCTGTCAATTTTGGTCAGTGCATGAGCTTTGCTGGTGCCATAAGTCACATTTTCAGTTTTCCATTAAACTAATGTTCCAATTCCTGTGGAATTTTACTGCACATATTCATGGTTCCTAAAGTAGGAACCCTTTTGATTTGGTGATCCTGTGGCCTTTCCACTAGCACCAACATTCAGCAACAGCATTCAGCAACAGGGGCAGCTGTGGCTCAGGAGGTGTGTATGTGCACAAAGCGCAGTATGTATAGAAAAGAGCGCTGTATGAGTGTGTGTGTGCATGAGTGAATGTGGCAGTAGTGTAAAGCGCTTTGAGTGGTCAGTAAACTAGAAAAGCGCTATATAAGTGCAGTCCTTTTACCATATTACTCTGAATTAACCTTTATACTAAATTATACTGTATGTAGTGAAGCAGATAGTAAGGGTGTGAAGGTTGCAGTGGTGGATTGGCAATGGACATCCAACATACATACAGGAGACCAGGATTTATGTCCCATATGAATCAAACAATGAATATTCACTTTTTGTTTATGATAATCACAATCTCTCTCTAACTATTACATTATCATAATTGTCAAGAACATTTATTGTACAAAATAAGTATTTTTAAAAACACTGTTGAATGTTAAGAAAACGAAAACATTAATCGATTGGTTTGGTTCATGTTCATGTAACATGAATTAAAATTTCTCTCAAACATCTCTCGATGTCAACATTCTACAGAGTGATAGAGGTGCACCATTACACATTACATTAAATTCTCCAGTTATTCACAATATATTGTATAATATAATTGGCTGACTACCTTAGTGTTTGTTAAATACAGTCCTGTCTCTCAGAGGAAAAAACATTTTGAATTTTTGCGACTCCAAATAAACTACAGTTACATTAAAATTTCTAGTCCTAATCTTTAGTTCTTTAGTTCCACTGTAATCCCTGTTCCCTGTAATTTAAACATTTGGTAGTGCAGTATATTCAGAGAGAACCAATCTGACCTTTTCTTGACTTGTCACAGTTCCAATGTCTTGTTGTCACAAATGCAGCATACATTGGTAGCATGGTGCTTTAGTAGCCATTCTTGAGCATGGATCACTTTTTGAGCACATGCATTAAATGTATACTGTCCAGCCATAATTTAAGTAGGTGAAAAAAAAAATTGGATGGCAGCTGCAGCCTTGTGTAATGACTGTGCCGTTCTTAGTTGCTTGCTCCTCTGAGAAAAAGTAAAAACTTGGGAATTTTACAATCTCTTGAACCTGACAGCATCATGGCTAATTACAACAGCTGATAATGTGACTTAATTAACCATGCACTGGTGCGTTAAGGAGTCCCGCTGAACTGGAGAGCAAAAAGAGCAGAGCAGGACATATGATACAAATTATTTAGTGTCAGTGCCTAAAAAACAGCCTACTGTATGTTGCCTACATACTCATATCCACCAAATAGATTTTTAACAGTTTGAGCTTTGCCCTCAGTAGCTATATTTTAAGAATTATATGATTGATTATTAACACACTTTTAGATATAATAAGTGCCATGCTTGGTCATACAAAGATGATGCCGATTGGAAAGAAATATACAGAGGTATGCTGTGTATGGAGTGAGCTACCAGCAAACATACAGAGTATGTAGATCGATTGGGCAGTAGCCACAATCAACTGTTTTCATTTAGAAGGTAACCCTCTGCTGGGAATCGACATTAGCTCCCTAAATAGATAAACTCAAGTCAAACTAATACCTGTAAGCATTTGCAAAGACTGGCATTATCTGGAACCCCACATACTGCATTTATTCAAGCTGTTAGCCCTGGTCCCCTGGAGCCTGCTTCCGATCGGTAGATGCACATCCTCAGTGAGAATAGGGTATTGACTGAAATCAATTTTAGGCCCATTTACTTAATGAGCTTGGTCAACATCTGTATCGGTATTGCCACCGTGCGCCACACTTGATTGGCCGGCTTCTGATGATGGCTGAGGCAAGTGCCGGTTATGGGACACAGAAAGCTCTGAGCTGCCATCTATTTTGCTCTGTTTGGACAGCAAAGTCTGTTCTTAGTTTTCTCTTTATGAAGATTCAGGGCTACACAGGTAATTTGATAGACTAAAATCTGGACATCACATGCTGCCTGATGGGTATTCTGAGATTTATCAGGGTAGGTCGTGAAAACAAAATAAACTGGCAACAATTGCAAGAATCCCAAACTGACAAAATTAATAGGGGAGTCCATAACTATTTGCACTCATAGAATACACCAGCTGCATTACAAGAACTAGTATTTTTGGCCTGACCGCAACAACACGGCCAGCTCTATAAACGTGAAGGTCCCTGTCTTACTGACTGACTGACTGATAATGTTACTCTATTTTCTCTAAAAGCACTGTGCGACGGATCAAGCGACTTTTTGGACAAACCTCAGGTACTTTCCATAGAAAAGAGTTGCCAGTAGTGCCCCATGAGCATGAGGTTGTGATTTCCATCTGCAGGGCCACCTTTCTATGCATCTCATTCAATTGACCACATTGCTGACACAGACATGAATGGACTTCTAACATTGTATCTGAGTGATCATTTTACCAGTTAATTATGACAAAATCAAAGCACAGCCATTGTCTTTAACTTATGTGTTTGGTGATTTTGTCAGACGACGTCGTGGTTAAAATCAGGATTTTAGCAGTGCAGAGAAGCAGCTTGGAAATGGATTAGAAGTGACTGCAGGTTTTTCTTAATGGGCTGCGTTTCAATCACTATTTCATACTTGTTCCGTTGTCTGACAAAAGCAACAGAAAACATCTAAATGAGAACAGTTTTATTGGGAATTCAGTTGTATCAAAATCCTGTATATGTGAGCACAGAGAGTAGGAGAGAAGCAAGCATAGTCCAGCCATATACTAGGTTTTGACCTGGTCTTGTTCTAATTGATTTTCTATAGGTTTGCCACTTACATATATTTGCCCTCACCTAAAAAAGAGCCCCCTCTGTTTTTTTATTCCTTTCTATCATAAGTCTGTAAAAGTGCATCTAAAAAGACTTCCGTATGTCCAAAACTGTAACAAAAGAAGAAAAACACTAATCTTAATGAGTTTGTTTCGGAATATTACAATGTGGGAACATGTATGAACTTACAAGATCATCCAAATGACTTCCACAACCCAGTAAACCAGTTACAATGTGTATTCATTCATAAGACAAATGAGAATCTGGAAGGGTTGTCGACCAGACTAACACTAGTGCTATGGCAAAAACATACAGGTGCCACTCATTTCAGTGAGAATACTGCACTGGCATAGGTGGTGGTCCTGTTGCAAAGGACTCCAGCAGTCAAAGAATCAAAAGATCCTGCTTTTGGCCTTCAAATCTTCATCAGTGTGTAATTAAAATTCTTCATCTGATGATGGTCTGTGGACCAAAATGATGTTAATAAAGTGAGATTTTTTTGGTTCTTTCACAGTCAGAGTTTTCAATCTGACACAGGGCTCTATGGGACAATGTGTTGTGCAAGACCTTTTTAGTAACAGTTAACCTAAAAGGACTCCAGCAAAAAACAACGAAAGAACAAACAAACAAATAAATATAAAAATCACAGATATGTGTGACACCTCATCACCCAGCAATGCACTATGCTAGCTGATCAATATGTTTATCCAGATAGTTTGTAGCTCTATCTTTCAGTATTGTGCTAATTTGCTTTTTACATAACCATCATTTCATGGAGAACTTGATACTACAATGAAATTTTCATGTTTGTACAACTACCTGAGATCCTCAAAAGAGTGGAAGACATAAACTTTTATGAGTCTCAGGTCCTCAAACTGGAAATGCCTGCACCAACACAGCACCGCAAATTAGTTTGCTGTAGTGTTCTTGTTGGTATGAAACATCCCTTGGGCGTTTACAGTAAGCTAGAAAGGAGCACAGTGTTGAAGAATAGCGAGGCCACTGCATGCCTCTTTTTTCAGTCAAAGACAGGTATTATTGGAAAATACTTGTGAAGTAACAAAAGGATCTCCAGGCTCAGGGCTAATGTAAGCAGAACAACAACAAGATTTTCATTCTGAGCATAAGTGATTCATATCATTCAGTGATAAGTGAAACAACTGTTTAAAATAACTTCCAGTAGCACTAAAATGAAGACTGAGAACGAGTATGAAAGCAAGATAAAAATAAATTGCATGGCAGAGAGAAATGAGCTACAGACAGAATAGAGGACTCACTAAGTGCTAATGGTGTGAATAATTGGGTTGGAGGTGGCAACTCAATGAGGTGAGCGAGAGAGTGATCATGAAAAAGGCCAAGACTCCCAGTGTGGCCCTCCCAGCAGAACTGGCTAACAGTGCCTGGAACATGGTAATAACGATAGAATTCACACATGCACAACCACGGAGCAAGTTTTACAAACACTGGAAGGAAAGGCTTTCTCAAACTGGGAATTAAAAAAAAGAGCCTGAGGTACAGCTTTCACATTCACGTAATATTCAAATGTGCATTCACACATTATGTAAAGATCCAGTGCGCATGTGTGGTGTGTGCATGGTGTTGTGCTCACACACCTATATGTACTGTATGTCTTAAGATTGAGGAAGATGGACTCTACTCAAGAGGACCAGTATCTACAGTATAAAACCAGCACCTGGTAGAGTACGTAGAAGAAAAAACAAGAATTGAGTAAGATGGAGACAACGGGCAGAAGAAACTTTTAGAACTTAACATAGACTTACAGTGGAGACCTGAGACTACTGTCATTCCAAGTGTATATGTGATTGTTTTTGTTCTGCAAGGTATGGTCCACTGGCTTTGATCATAAAGACATGTCTTTAAGGTGCTTCACTGTCAAGGTGTAGTCTACGGTGTAGTCTCAACAGTGTATTGATTTACATGTAGTTGAAAGGCTTTAATGTGGTGGTGTAATGACTGATGTAGCACCTAGCCTGATGTGTCATGCAGTGTCAAGGTGGTTTCACACCAAATGCACAAACCCTACATTGCATAGAGAGAAACATTCATGTTCAATGGAAACTGCAGCTATGCTCTCTGTAGCAGCTGTATGAGTTATGTACATACAAATACTGCCCTGATGTTTTGTTTTGTGAACTTTGACGCCCATTACGCTTACCTTAATAGCACAGCATCAATAGCATTCCAGCTTCTATAGAAAGCAAAAGTTATAAAGGTGCCAGTTTCACTGTAGAAAAAGATGGAGGAGTTCATTTTTTATTCTCTTAATGTGTGCAGTTATATAAAACTATTCTTCAATCCTCGTTGGACTTTTAGTAAAACATCTCAAGCACGGGAGACAATATCAAAGAGAATGGGGATATCAGGTTAGCAGATTAATGTTGTGTTTTACATATTCCACAGTCTGAATTCCATGTCGTTCGTAACATCATAGTTAGCTGCTGTGTGAGATAGGCATGACATGTTCTTTAGCTTACATTTTATATTGTTCAAACTGCTATATGGGTTTTTGCATATTTGGCCTGAAAAATGGGTCGGGTAATGGTAATGATGAGGATGTATGGTAATGTTTGACGAAAATCCCACTGCTAGACCAATAAATCGATCAGGCCAATTTACAGTATACAACAAAATTGTGTACACCCCTGGTTAATATCACTAAACTGTTAAAACTAAAAAAAATCCTGTCCATTTCATACAGTTTTATTTGTTTTTAGCCAAAGCCCAAAAGGGATGAAGCCAATTATTATTAAGAGAAGTGTAATTAAATTAACTATAAAGAAAGGTCCATATTAAAGATCCAACTTCAACAAAAGCCAGTACAAACTTCCTTAGTGAGATTCCATTCTTTTATTCTTTTTTTATTATTTTGTATGTCCATTTTTATTTTTGATGACAGATTTGATCCACCTGGGCATGGATGATACCAGTCTAACACAAATTTGTGGACAGATGTTCTGCCTTTCTTCACAGATAATTCTTTTCAGCTGCTCTTTGATGGAGGGGTTTTATAGCTCTGCCTTCCACTTTAAAATATTTGTGATTTTTCAGTGTTTTTGGGATCATTGTCATGTTGGAAAATTTCTCTCCTAGCGAGATTCTTGAGACCGGGAGTCATCTTTTGATTCAGTATTTGGGTATAGAAAACTTGCATTCATAGCACTGTCTATAAATGTCATCTCCCCTACAGCTTTTGCACAGCAGACTCCCACCTCCATGTTTCATGGTCGGCAGTATGTCACTGGGGTAGTCCTGTTTTTTTTTCTTGGATGCTGTCCATGGAGGTAAGTTCCATACACAATTTCTTGCCGTATGGCTCTTTCATACACCTCCTAATCACTGCTGCAACTGTGGTTCGGCATATGTTCAGTAGCCTACTGATGAACTACTATGCTACTACTGTAGCCAAGTTGCACTAGACACAAATCCTGTCCAGTGCAAAACTGAGAAAGCTGTAGTGTTCACAGGTTGTTTTATAACGTTGTTCATGCAATTATGCTTTAATTAGAAATCACAGATGTACTCACTTTTATGGCATTGAGGTTGCACGCTGGGTCCCGTATTTTCAATATAGTCTATCTAACCTGTTTTATTTTAATTATACATAAGATCAAATAGCCTACACTTCAACTTATAATAATAGTAGAATTATTTTAAGATCATACAAACTTGAATCATTTAATATTTTGGTGATTTTCCACAGGGGTGTAGTCAGTTTTGTTGTATACTGTGTCAACTGTCAGCCAATACAGAAATTTCAAACTACGTTTGAGGTTACAGTTTCTCCACCAGAGAGCACTGATAAGTTTATTTTTACACTGTCCTGCTCAGAATGTATAATGGTCATATTAGAAAAAAAGAAAAGGAAAAAAACCCCAAAACAAACCAAATCTGAGGAATAAGTATTATGTGCATAAATATTATTGGTTGATAAATTTATATTGAATATTTTAAACTCCCAAGAATTGACGTCAGTATTAGCTTCAAAAAACCTGTATTGATTGGGTTACACAAAATGCCACAACAAAGAGGAGATAAGCTTTTATTTAACTTCCTCTGTGTTATCTTGATTGATAACAAACACTGTTGAAACGTGAACAGGTATGGAACTTTATTCAGGCAGTCTCAGTGAGATCAAGATCTGTTTTTCAAGAAATGCCTGACAACAAGAAACAATCATAGTCAAACACAACCAATGTACAAAAAATAGCAAACATAAAGTAAGACAACAACAAAATTAAGAGACAAAATTAACGAAACAATTACAAGAATCATGAAAACATTGGATAATAAAGTTTTAAAATCTCCAAGAAGAATAAAAGAATGTAGTGCAAGGGCATTTTGTTGTTCATTTCATTTCAAAGTGCACAGTACTAGAAACTAGATTTTAGTGAGTATAAATGGGATCGCTAAGGATAAGTACTGATCGAACTGTGTACATTTACAAATTTTAAGAGAAGAGGTGTAAGGTAATGTAAAGCTTCCAAAAGCTTTAACGGTAATCAAGTAGGAAAAACCACAAAGCAGCCCAAGATCACAGTTCTTGCAGTCTCCACATATCTAATTTTTGAAGAGGTTTAAGTAAGCTATGGTTGGACTATCCGCACATCTAGGGAGCAATCTAGGGAGCAATCGCACATGATTCTCAAAGTGTTTACAACACTTTGAGAATCATTCAACCTTTATACATGACTACAACATCATAACTATCATCATACTGGGTAAATATACAATTAGGTCGCAATTATGCCTTATGTAACTGCTAAACATTCACTGTCCACACAGTCCCACCCAAAGATAATGTATCTTTGACAAATGGTCGTCCACTAATAAGGATTTCAATAAAGTGTTTTTGATTTTGCAATTTGATTTTTATAGCATACTAAAATGACATAAAACAAAAGTACAATCAACATACAAGAAAAAACATTTTTTAGACCATTATAAAATAGCTCAACAATAACTCCAATTCAGTAAATATCAAATCCCTGGCATCCAGGACCTCTTTCCAGCTCTGAATCATTCAAGATTTCATTTACCCAGACTTGCACCTGTAATATGTAGCAAATGAGCTAAACCATGCAATAATATGGGTATGGTCCTTTAAAGTTGTCAGCAGAGTACACCAAAGAAGAGCTGGAGAAAGGAAAATGGGGTGGCGGTGTTGTGCTATATTCAGTCAAAGTTGGAGTGAAATATCACTCAGGCTGACAAAGATACTTAGCTGACATTAAAGGCTAATTGGCAGCTCAACACTGCAGCTATGAATGCTTAAGTCTACAAATGGTGAGGTCCAGAGTGGCAAACCAAAACTGAGAGTCGAGATAATGAGGCACCAAAATAGAAACATACTCTTCTTCATTAAAACATACAAGGAAAAAAACTACAACTAGCAGAAAACAATTTAGTATGTATTAATGTGTGTGTGTATGTCAATTGCTTCATTAAAATTTATCGTGGAAAAAACAATAGCAAAGAGCACCTAGGAGTGTGTGTGTGAGGGAGAATATCATTCATTATTCCTTGGAATGGTGCATGTGTACACTTTAGAAAGAAAGATTGGAGACAAATAGAGATTTAACCTTGTGAAGCTGATGAGAAGGACAAAAGTCAAAGTTATTACATTAGGGTCCTTTGAAAGAGGAGCTAAAAGTCTCATCATTTTCTGTCAGCCTTGTCATTGTCAATTTGCTTGTGAGCAACACTAAGTAGATGTGGCATCTGAGTCTGTGACAGGCTTCTTTTTTTTTTTTGACAAACTACTGTATGAATTCCAAAGAGAGACTCTGTTTATCAATGTGGACTGCTGTTTTCCAGATGCCAAACACTTGTCCATCATGCTGTGTGACACAAACGCCTCTTCAAATTTTTATTTTGACTAATCACTTCCCATTTAAACTGACTGACATGACAGTTTTATGGACACATACGAAACCCCTCAAAAGGCTACCACATTGAATGTTGGGAGAATACACATGATTAGAGCAATTGCCTTGCCCTTGTACAAAAACTTACATAAATATATGATTATTTCAGTCGTATACTGAAATCACTCAGGCTTATACTGAGTGATGTCAGTATAAGACTGACATGACTCAGTAGACATAGCATAGGCAAATAATAGGGTCACCACTGCTGATTGCTACCACCTCTGGCCGAACTTCCTAAGGATATTGTATTGTCATGGTGTTTTCAATAACAATAATATAAATCTGAGCAACCTGTTTTATGTCACTTGGACTAATGGAGCTTGTGCAACTGTGAGTGGGACTGTAAAAGTTTTTGCTAAGGCTCATTGCACTGAAAATCAAAGCCAGAGGAAGAAGGATATAAAACTGTAGTATTTTGGAGTTAGGGTTAGAATTGCCCAGCAAAACTAGCTTCATACTCATACCTATCCAGTGGAGATATACTGATACATCTGCATGGCTGATATCATTTAGCAATTTTGGATTGAATAGTAAATGGACTGCACTTGTATCACTTTTCTAGTCTTATGGACCACTCTAAGAATAAAAAAGTGATACAAGTGCAGTCCATTTACTGACGTCCTGAGGTCAGCGTATTGTGTCATTTTTGGTTGCCGGCATTCGTGTTACCGGTAGTGACTTTTTCTGCTCCGCGTCTCCTCAGTTAATTTAGCTTTTTTTCTTCATTACAGCGGCTAATTACCCACTGTACATTTAAACCTACATTATATCTGCTTAAGAACTCTTGACTCATGATTTTCTTGCATTGTTCACCACCAACCAGTCAATGTTTCAAACAGATACTCCCGACTCAGTGACACACCAGCTGAGTGGCTCTCATATCTAGAAATATGACTGAGTTTATTAGTAGACCAAAGCCATGACAACCGAGAGTTAGGAACAGGATGCAGAGTTGCAGTCTTGCATGCTTCTCTGTGCTTCCATTTCAGCGGTCACCCACCCAAAACCCCATGGAGACTGTCTGCCCCCCGACCACCTAAATTAATGAACTCAAAAATAAACAGAGGAGTTGTATATAAAAAACCTCATAAAAATTAAGGCCCACTCTGCAGAAGTACAACAAAATAGGAGAATTAAACGTGGACTATTAAAAATTAGATTGCTCCAATCCGTTATTAGTAAATTATCTAATATAAGATCATCGCATTGATATATTTATTCTCACTGAAACCTGGCTGTGTCACAATGAATATGTTAGCCTAAATGAATCAACTCCCCCCAGTCATTTTAATAATCCTCGAGGCACTGGCCAGGAGGTGGAGTTGCAGCCTTTTTCAACTCAAGCCTAATAATCAAATGATCCAATTATAATCAATTATAACTCAGAGATCACTCAAAAGCCTGGTTCTTAGTCTTTCACACCCAAGTAATTATAGTAGGCGATTTCAGTATTCATGTAGACGTTGATAATGGTATCCTTAGCACTGCGTTTATCTCATAATTAGACTCAACTGACTTCGCTGGGAGTGTAAATAAACCCACTCACTGTTTTAACCACACTGTTGACCTCGTTCGGACTTATGGCATCGAAATTTAACATTTAATAGTGTTTCCACAGAATCCTCTTTTACCAGACTATTGTTTGGTAACTTTTGAATCCCTGGACTACACACTATTAAGCAGAAATATCTTTACTATATGTCTATCTGATAGTGCTGTAGTTAAATTTACTGAAGTTATTTCATCAGCACTTAATTCACTGACAAGTTACAATATAACAGAGAACTCGTATGCTAACTCTAGTTCCTCCCAAATTGATCATCTTGTTGATAGTGCTGCAGGCTCGATGAGAATGATACTCAACTCTATTGCCCCTCTAAAAAAAGGGGTTAATAGAACAAAGGAGGCTGGGTCCATGGTTTGACTCCCAAACCCGTATATTAAAGCAAACTACATGAAAACTTGAAAGGATATGGCATTCTATCAAACTGGAAGAATCCTGCTTAGCCTGGCATGATAGTCTTAAAACATATAGGAAGGCCCCCTGTAATGCCAGAGCAGCCCATTACTCATCTTTAATGGAGGAAAATAAAAACAACCCTCGCTATCTTTTCAGTTCTGTAGCCAGGCTGACAGAGAGTCATAGCTCCATTGATCAATGTATTCCCATAGCACTCAGTAGTGACAATTTCATGAGCTTCATTAATGAAAAAATTCTAACAAAATTCACCACCTCCTGCCCTCAACCAGCACTGATTTATCTTCAAACACAGGAACCTTAGAAACAGCTGTAAAACCTGATATATACCTAGACACTTTCTCTCCCATCAATCTTCACCAGCTAACTTCGACAACGTCTTCATCTGAACCATCAACCTTTCTCTAAGACCTCATCTCAACTAGGCTGCTTAAGGAAGTTTTACCCTTAGCTAGCACCTCTTTACTAGATATAATCAATGTCTTTATTAACAGGCTATGTAACGCAGTCCTTTAAAACAGCTGTTATTAAACCTCGTCTTTAAAAAGCCTACTCTTGATTCACGTTTTAGCCAACTATAGACCCATATCTAACCTTCCCTTTCTCTCTAAGATCCTTGAGAAAGCTAATGCCAACCAGTTGTGTGACTTTCTACATAATAATAGTTTATTTGAGGATTTTCATTCAGGATTTAGAGTGCATCATAGCACAGAGACAGCACTAGTGAGAGTTACAAATGACCTTCTAATTGCATTGGACAAAGAACTCGTCTCCGTACTTGTCCTGCATTGACACTATTTACCATCAAATCCTATTACAGAGACTGGAACATTTAATTGGCATTAAAGGACCCTCTCTAAGCTGGTTTAAGTCCTATTTATCAGATCAATTTCAGTTTGTGCACGTTAATGATAAATCCTCCATATAATCAAAAGTTAGTCACAGAGTTCCACAAGGTTCTGTGCTTGGACCAATTCTATTCACCCTATATATGCTTCCTTTAGGCAATATTAATAGGAAACACTCCATAAACTTCCATTGTTATGCAGATGATACCCAGTTGTACTCAATAAAGCTTGATGAAACCAAGCTAAACTTCAAGCATGCCTTGAGGACATAAAGACCTGGAAAACCAGCATCTTTCGGCTATTAAACTGAGACAAAACTGAAGCTACTGTACTTAACCTGCAACACCTCAGAAACACATTATCTATTGATATACTATCTAATGATATGCCTACAGCAACACTGTTTGGAATTTTGGCATTCTCTTTGATCTCGATATGTCCTTTAACTGCCACATAAAACAAAATTCAAGGACTGCCGTTTTTTACCTACGTAACTCTGTAAAAATCCTGTCTCAAAAAGATGCAGAAAAACTTGTCCATGCTTTTGTTACTTTTAGGCTGGTTTATTGGAACTCCTTATTATCAGGCTGTCCCAACAAGTCTTTAAAGACTCTCCAGGTGATCCAGAATGCTGAGTACGAATACTGACAGGGACTAGGAAAAGAGATCATATTTCTCCTGTGTTAGCTTCTCTGCATTGGCTCCCTGTAAAATCCAGAATTGAATTTAAAATCCTCCTCCTCACCTACAAAGACCTTAATGGTCAGACAATGTCATATCTTAAAGAGCTCATAGGAGCCTATTACCCCACTAGAACACGGCACTCCCAAAATGCAAGCTCACCTGTTGTTCCTCGAGTCCAAAAAGTCTAATGGGAGGCAGAGCCTTCAGTTATCAGGCTCCTCTACTGTGGAACCATCTTCCAGTTTGGATCTGGGAGGCCACCCAACATGAACCAGGTTCTGTTCAAGGTTTTTACCTGTTAAAAATGAGTTTTTGTTTTTCTTGTAGAGTTTGGGGAGCTAAGTGTCTTGCTCCAGAGCAAATTGATGGTGCACTTATTTTAGAAATTACATGATACTCATCAAACCTCCACATCCAGATGTTCCCTGCTGATCTAGTTTTAAACCTCAGACCCTCAAGGCTGACTACATTTAATTTAAACCAGTATTGTCACAAATATTCCCTTAAAGCAACAACTGCCTTGCACAGAATAAACCTGTAAAAATTTAACCCAAATTAAAGAACAAGGCTGGCATTGTACCATATTTTTGTTATTGTCAACAAATCCCATGTAAGGGCTGAAGCCCATTCTTTCCTCCAGTTTTTAAAAATATTTCATACTGCAATAATTTGAAAGCTGTCGCCCGTAGTGATAAATCAACAGAGAATTATCACCAAAATCTGCAGTTCTTCTAAACTCTATGGAAGTATTTCAATTTCAAACCCACAAGCCCCAGTCTCATCCCGTTTCCAGCCAAGCAGCTGTTGAATGAAAAAGAGAAAAAAAGAAATAAATAAAAAAACTTTGATGAACCCATTGTACACTACCTCCGGAGGACAAAATGGCTGACAAAGTTAGCAAGTAGTCAACATGGTGGAGCATCTAGGAGCTGAACAGCCAGATATTTTATCTAAGGAGTTGTTGGAGACCAAAACACAGCTAAAAGGAGAGTGAACGTTGGACCTACATCGAAAGACAATTAACATGATGTCAGGATCTGTATTCATTTCCTGTTTTATTTTGAAGTCTTGGTTCTGTTGTTACTGTTTGTTTTACTTCCTGGTTTTTCCCGCCTGTTTTGATTACTGTCTCCACCTTAATGTCTTTCACCTGTGTCTTGTTTTCTGTGTATTTAAACCCCGCCTCCTTTCTCATGCCTTGCCAGATTGTCTTTGTTACCATTGTGTTCAAGCTCTCTCGCATTTAGTCCTGATTTTGATTCCCTGTGTATGATCTGTTTTTCCGGTATTTTTGTGACCCTCGATCTTGCCTGTTCCTGATCTGCCTTGTTGCCTGGTTTAACTGACTCCTGGTATTTTGACCTCTGCTACGTCTCTCAGATTAAAGATTTGGATTTTGGACATTGTACTTCGGCCTGACTCTCTCTCTCTTGCACTTGGATCCACATACACCTGTCCTTACACATGATAAATGAATGCTAATTTTTCTCCATAACTGCAGGACATGTACATTGGCAAGTGTTTTGTAACATGTTTTTTCATTGTTGTGTTTTTCAGATTGTTCTGCTGTCCCCAAATGGCAAAAAATCAGGTACAGTTTGATTGTTCAAAAAGGCTTTCCAAAAACAGCTGGCCACTGTATTTTTTTATCAAATGTTACTTACACAGGAGGAACTAGTGCACTTATTGGGGACTATTTTCATTGGCAGATTAATACGTACTTTGTGATCTAGTGAATATTTCCCAACATATCTTCCAACCTGAACGACCATCTGAGTGTCCCTTGAAATAGCACCCGTGTAGCGGAAGGCGTACTGGATCTTCGTCATCATGGTTACAGTAATAAACACATGGTTAAGCTTAAGAGAACTGTCACAGTTTGATTTAGGTTTAGGCACAAAAAATACTACTTGGTAAGGTTTACGAAAATGTAGTGGTTTAGGTTAAAAAATGTACTTCCTTAAGGTTAGAGGACCTTCGTCGTCATGGTTACAATAATAAAAACACAGTTAAGGTTATCGAGCAGTCATGGATAAAACAATCAACAATTGCTATTGGAATGGAAAAGACAGCAGTCTCCCGTGTCAAGTGTTTTGAACGGTTTGGTCAGTTTTTGGACAATAATGAAGCTATGGCACAGAAGAATAAGATATATCAGGCTTTGAAAACACACACTTTACTTTAAGTAGGATACATTCAGTGTTGGTGGTTTTTCTTTTCAGGGGATTTGTTAAGAAAAAGATAATCGCCAGTCTGCCACACCAAACAGTCAAGTTAAATTACATTAATGAATGTGAGATGGTTTTACTGTTAGCCTTAACTTGACTAGTAATCCGCAACTGGCTGTTTTCTATTCAACTCATACCATTCAGTAATACAAAAATATAGAAAATGCTTTTTACCTGTTGTGAAGAAATCATCACAGCACATGCAAGAGAAAAAACAAACACAAATTACAAGATTACCGCAATTTACTTTTGCAAATACACATACTGAAATGATGTCAACAACATATTGACAACATGTCACATCGCTGACACAGCACAAGACGAATCTGAAAATAACAAGGACTGACAATTGTTTTTCTAGGGTTGACACTGTCATTCAGATAGTTCAACCCACCACTGGGGTTCAGACTGAAATATCTTGGTAAATACTAGATGGATTGCCATACAATTTTGTACAATAGGAATATCCCAATGATATCAGTGGTTCCCTGAATTTTCTTCTAGAGCCATCATCAGATCAAAATTTCAACATGTCCAATACTTTGGTTTTGGACCCGCTACCTATGAAACTAATGACATTCCCGACAACCTCAGCTATACTTGTGTTTAATGCTAATTAGCAAATGTTAGCATGATAACAATCTAAGATGCTGTACATGGCAAAAAATATACCTGTTAAACATCGCCATGTTAACACTGTCATTGTGAGCATGTTAACGTGCTGATATTAGCATTGAGCTCTTAGAGTAAGGCAATTCCATGGGTTTGTGTATGATGTCTGTATGTTTCAATTTCACTGAATTATGATGTAAATTTTTTTCAGAGGGTTCAAAAGGTTAATCAAAAAATGGCTTGATCATTTCCACCGGATAAAATATAATTCTTATTTCAGAATTCATATTAAACATTGGATCAATAATGTTCTATAAAATCCAGCTCATCTTCACAAAGATCATTTGTAAGACAAGTATGTTTTAGAAGATAATATTATTTGGCAGCTCTGCTGGCCTCCACACTACGTTTTATATTTTATATTGCCACCGGCAAGAAGTCTGCTGGGTGGCACAAAACAGACAATAATGATCTTCACATTCACCAACTGCACCAGAGCGCAGATTTAACCCACAGCTGGCTTTTTTTCCTATTAGAGGCATAAGTAAATCTTTGCATATGGGCTTTAACAGATATGGAGCTGAAGCAGATGTGGTTGACTGAGGCTCCTTTTATACATGGCATTAACATGTGTCTTGGGTGATCCGATCATAAGTACATCATTTCACACCTGGAATCCGTTTCGAGTGACCACTTGAGATTGAATATCACTTCCCTGCTCTATATGAAAATAAACACCACGTCATTTCTGTTTGAAAAGACCAAATGCTTCGTTTTTTCTTAACTGGCGGGATACAATAAGAGGAAAAAATCAAAACAATATAGACGTGGTGTTTTCCAGGCAAACCAAATCACCCAAGATATTTGATGCACTTGTAATACATATTTATGTGCTTTCTGAAATTTTCAGATGTCGTGGAAAAAGCCATCTTATGCGATTTTTACACTTGTATTTGTTTGCAAATGAGTGCGTACAAATTCTTATGCAGAGGATGTAAGTTGAGTAGGCGGTCCTTCAATGTGGCCCAGGACACATTCACATACACACTACTAAAAGAATTTGGCCTTCAGAAGTGGTCTGAGCGATTGCCTCTCAATGCATCCTCTATGCATCTTGGTTGCGTTCACACGATGTGATCACAGATTGAATAACCCAAGACTCATGTTAATGCCAGATATGAACAGGGCCTGAGTTGCATCAAAACTCGAGCTGAGGCTGTAATAGGCAGCTATCAGCCCATAGCTCTCTCTCTGCTAACCTGAAATATGCAGGCGATGTGGAAGCTTTCCTCTGACTTCAGATGAGCTTTTTTTTCCCCTTTCCTTCCTCTCATCAGTGATTATTCAGAGGCTAGTTGAAGTTACAATATTTAGGGGGACTGGGTGACAAGAGCTATCTTGTAAAACACGTCTTGAAAAATGCAAGAGATGTGGTATTGACGGTAGGATAATAGAAACTAAAAATCTAAGGTCCTGCTAGCATTCCATGGAGGCTACAATGTGCATTTCACATCAAAATACAAATTTCTTTTACAGAATGAACAACATGATGGTTTTGCATTTCAATTCTTGCCAGTAGTGGGGCTAAAATGTTTTCCTTCTGGCTTTCACTAAGATTAAGTTCAAAGAGCCATTCAAATCACATAGTTCATCCTTTGACAGTGCAGAAAATGTTATGGCAATCTGCCTTTCAGATAATCATTATGAGAAACAATATCATGTGTGCAAAGTTAGCATCCTGTCCTGAGAGTGGAATTATTAAAAAGTTCAGCTCAGTGAAATAGCAGATTCCGTTGCAATTTGCAAAATAATATTTTAGTACAGTATTTTTGTGTACAAGTCAATATTTTGACCTGATGTTGACACTAGAGGAAAGCTCAGCGTCGCTAAAAAGGATTCATCCTCAGGGGATCATGAATATCTAAACTAGCTCAATTTGCCCACTAAGAGATCAGGAGATTTTGTTCTGGACAAAAATTGTGGACCATCTTTAGACTGTCCTCAACAGATAATCAACAGCATCTGTCACTTGTTCAATACTTAAAATAGTATATGTTTATGTTTTCCCAACAAACAACCTCTTGTGGTCATCTGAATAACAAAAGTTGAGATGCAAATGTGGAAGTAGTGAGATGTTGTTAAAGCACAACGAAACCTGTTGTACCAGGATTAGCCCCCATAATGTTTTGCCTTTCAATATGGTAATTGTGTCAAATTAGGCAATCATACATACATAATTTCTTGTCCACGAGAGATGGTGGAGCCCAATAAATCATAGCAAGCCTTCTTTCGACATGTGTGCGACAGAAGTGCTAGACATGGACTTCATTGTTTCGGTTGATGGCACTAAACACTAGCACACTTGACATTGGGGATTTCTGTTGGCATCTTGTCTCCTACCACAAATCAATACTGGTTTATTCTTCCATTCATGATTTGAGTCCAGTGCCATTGTTCAGTGCCAATGCAAGCAATAGTTTGCCCGAAAAGTAGCTAGGTGGAAAGAAAGTTTGTGAAGGTTGGGGTGGTCAGGCTGTGATTCAGGAGATCAAGTTGTGTCATGATTGTATCTTGTCACAGACCTGCAATTACCTTTCTCCTTTTGTATTTACAGTAACTACAATCTTTCCCAAAACTTAACCAAGTGTTTAAGTTTCAACACCCTAATTAAACCTTATCCATAGCGTATTTGCCATGACCACACTCTTTACCCAACCTTAACCTTATTGTAGTTGCCATCTACAGGTACTATAGAAAATAAGAATAAAAAAAATTCAAAAACATTGGAACTGTGTTTAAAAAGATAATGATAATAATTCCAGGGATTTACAGAAACATCCAATATCAACAGTCTTGTCAGGCAATATGGTTGTTTATTTGGCTAAACTTAGATAAACTATAGATATGGCCAATCAGAAATTGCTCCAGTGAAAACAAACTTTTTGTCATTTGCTACCTCTACAGCAATACAAAGTTTCTGACCTTGATACCAGGGATCGCAGTTCAAATGCCATCAGCTACTAACTGTCAGCACTGGTTTCTTTTAACCATTACCACAGTATTTTCCTAATTTTAAGCGAGTAATTTTAATTTCCTAAACTCAACTAAACCTGAAAGTCGCTGACATGACAGATCAGAAAATGCTTATATGAAGCGCTTTTGTTATGTGGGGCATTTTGGAAGACACTGACAACCTATTTTGTCATTTAGGTATAAGGATTTGTTGATTAGACCCTTCTGATATGATGAAAAATACATACAAATTATCGGAGTGGAACATTCTCTATTATCTGTAAGAATCCAAAGCCTGATTGAATCAAATTAGCTTAGATAAGTGTAGGGTAGAGGACAGACAGTTTGAATGTGGTGGTGGTGTTTGGGAGAGGGGGGTTGGAAAAGAAAAAAATCACTTCTCTTCAGAGTGGGGTTGTGAGGCTCCCACAGAGACAGACAGAGAGAGCTGAGATAGGCACATGTAACAGGTAATTAATGGTATCCAGGCCAGTCTAGGTGGGAGATAAGCCAAGTCCCTCTATGGCACACTTTCCCCAGGCCTCCCCATTACCCAAACATAATGGCTTTCTGAGCAGTTCAACACACAGAGTAGCCTCTACTATAGCAATCACTGGTGTAAGGTAAATGGATGAGAAACATGAAAAACAAAATGGCCACCATTACCACTAGTATTTCCACATCATGTGTGTCCTCTCTCACTCTGGATGTCATAATTATTTTTAAATTGGATAATAACAATGAGGAGCAGCAGAAAACAGATGAAGAGACCAGAGGAATTTTAAAAAAATCTAGTAGGATTTCCATTCGTTTTTAGGTCATTTTTTATGTTGTACAACAAATAAAAAGATATTATTTGTAGAATGATTCTGTACTGAACAAGTGGACATTTTTTCATGTAAGGATATGTATTTTCAACATGAGCAACATTGCTTGATGAGCCTGTTGAAATCCCCAAATTTGATGGAGGGCTATTAAAAAGGTGAAGTTGACTCTCTGCAGGCACATTTGAAGTAGTAGTGAATCTTTGGAAGGCTAGTAGTAAATATCTTGCCAGCTGAGACTGGGGAAAAGGTGAATGGCATGTTGAGTTTGTGGTTGTGTTTGTGTTTGCCAGAGAATGCTTGAAGTGTCCCTATATTGAGAGTTCTTTTTTCCCATAAGACTCAAGGAATTGGTTTTTTGTTTCCTTTTTGTTTGTCATTTTGTTGCAGGATCTTTATTGATAAATGGCTGCCTAGGGGCATTGTAACAGATAATTATGGGTTGTGGTTATCCCTGTCTTTGTATAATTGTATTAAAGCTCCATATTATCAAGTCCTCATTTGATTATCAATATTATATTATATACTAGTAGCGACTATCTTCCTTTAATTTTTCTGTATCTTACCTTCAGGGTAGACATAAATTCTGTTTACTGACCTCTCAAATTCTGAAACAGTGTTTACACAGTTACCTCTGAGTGGTTTAACATTAATACATTTAGTGCTCACAAACTGGGTTCCTTCTAACTGTTTCTCTTGCAAATGCCAGGACTGCTCATTTTGTTCCTGGAACACCATATCCTCAGGTGAGTGTCCTTATGTACTAATGGCGAGAACATTTAATATCCCTTGAACCATAATCCATCATCCACTCGTGCTAAGCATGAATTAAATCAAAACAAACAAACGGCTCAATGCGGACGCTAGTATACAAACATGAGCAGCCAATTCAACGGGACTGACAAATGCATCAGAGTTGAGAGGATGGAAAACATTATCTGAAGTGAGCTGCATCAAATAATAATCCATCAAATAAAAGTATCACTATCAGTCCTTATGGGACACTGAAGTTTGATGGAGTATGTCATTTCAATTGTCCAGTCTATGGCCCTGTTCATACCTGGCATTAACATGCATCTCGGGTGATCCGATCACAAGCAGACAACTGTAAGTACAGGTGTGAATATCCGACCACTCAGCCAACATTTGGAGCTGGTCTGGGCCGCATCTGGCAACATTCTTTTAGCAGTGTGAACACAAATGTGTCCTGGGCCACATTGAAGGACCACCTTCTCAAGTGACATCCTCATCCTGCCACAGTTTCAAAATGAGCTGAAAATATTATTACACTTCTCACAGTGTTCCCATTCATTGATTTATTTGTTGCAGCCCGCTACAATGTCAACAATAACAACACTGACTGCCACATATTGATTTTCTATTTTTTTACTATTTTAAATGGGTAGAATCTTATTTCATAGTAGAGCTGTATGCAGCACATTATTCGCTCAGCCCCTCCTTCCTCCTCTCTCTCTATCTCTCTCTCTCTCTCTCTTTCTCTCTCTCTCTCACACACAAACATATTGACAAAGGACTGATAGTTGGACAGGCTAAAATCAACAATGCATTTGGTCATGCAAACTGAAATAATGTACGTGCTTATTTGCATATAGAGCGAGGAAGTGAGGTCCGATCACAGGTGGTCACTCGAGACGCATGTGAAGACGCATTTGAATGCCAGGTGTAAACTGACATGCCAGGGCTGTCCACTTGTGATTGCATCACCAAAAACGCATGTTAATGCTGCTTTAATGTAGCCTAATAGTTATGTTTGGTTTAATGTCACTTTAATAATATTATATTCCCACAGGAAACAACACAATTACCAAACATTGCCAGTTTAATACCCTGTCTATATCAGACATTTTTTGACTATGTCTTACACACAGCTGACGAAACAGATGAACATAAACTTCCATCAACACAGCTGACTACACCAGCAATGTAATGGTTTGGCTTTTTACCTGTACATTCACAATAAAACACTTATTTTTGGCTTCAAGTCTATGTTTTTTGACTTAAACATTTAACTTCAATGTTTTTTGTGGGTTTTTTTTTGTTTTTGTTTTTTTTTGTTTAGTAAAAAACACAGTAACAGCAAACCAACATCTGCCATGTGTTACATTTTTGCTGTACTTAATGTTTACCTGTGATATGCCGAATAGTGGAACAGTAACACTGTTTTTTTTTACTACTTAATAGTAAAACTTTAGGTTTTACTATTTATTTATTTTCAGCCTTTTGAGCTATTTTTATATATTCCTCCTCCTTAATTTCAGTAATGCTTAGTCATGGCTCGTTCTCTTCACATCCTCCTTAAAATGAAGTAGAAAACACTTATAAAAAGGGTCTAAAAAAGATAGAGTTGTGTTTGTATGTCAAAAATTCATGCTTTTGTGAATGTGGGTGTGCCAGCATATGACTGGAGCTCTGGGTTTTTGGACTCACAATAAATGTGCTCCCATCCCCTGTGATGTGTGCATTTCAGAGAATTGTTTTTCTGAGTAGTGTGTGTGTGTGTGTGTGTGTGTGTGTATACATGTGTGTAGGTGTGTGGGGGTGGGTGGCTGGCTGAGAGAAAATGGGTCACAATAAATGGGAACAATAACAATTTAGAGAAGAAAACAATGAATGCGACTGTGACAGTTGAGGAAAATACATGACTTTGCTTTTAACAAACTCCACTGAAAAAATGGACCAAAAAAAGAAAAAAAAAACATTAAAAAAACAAACACTGCCACAGAGATAGAATTCATGATGGCTCACTGCAGAGCTGCTTTATGTAACCTGAACAGAGGTTAATAACTTTGCAAGTATAAAGTTTTCAGCTGTAAATATTCAGCTATGTTTAAATTGAGAATTAGATCAAGACTGCATGAAAGCTCTGTGTTCTTTAGTAGATATGTGAGGGTCATTTGCTATGTGTGACTTATTGCCTTTTAACAGGGTTTTCAACCTATTGGGGGCCTAATGGACTCCGAACATAAGTACTGTCACTGTGTAGGGTAGCATACAGTTCATTTAATTATCCCCAGATAACTGACACAATGCAGACGGATGATCAGGTAAACTTAAAAAAATTTTTATCATCAAAGTATGAGTATGACAGGGAACAATGGTCCCTCTGACTTACACTACTTTTTGATTGAGATTGCAAATACATTTCCGATAGATATCTCACAGTTTTAACTCAATCCTTACTCTTCATTTACCAACCCTATCTCCTAAAGAATATTATATACAACAAATTTGCAACAGCAAATACATTTTGTAGGAAACATAATTGTGACTGGAATACGTTTTCTATTAGCATAATGAGGATATGTTCTTAATTTATGTATTTGGCAATTCGTAAATATGTTATACTGAACATATCAGTTAAATTTTCACAATGTATCTGTTTTCCTGCAAAATAACCGATTCTGAAATACAATATCAACACTACAACATTATTAACCTTTTTTTCTTAACCTTATGTTCAGGCACTCATATCATTTGTTTCGAAAGATCGTGGTCTGGTTTAATACAGAAAAAAGTTCAGAGTGATTTCAGACACAATGTGTGTACATTGTACATTTAGCAAAAATCCACGATCTTTTCCTAACCTCAACCAAAGCAATTTCATTGCCAGAGCCTAATAACAGATGGGACTGTGGATGTGAAGTCCAGTCTCTGGTGTGACAGTCGTGCGCTTTATACGTCCACCATCGACCCAACCACCTTCTGGTGACTCCGCTCATTCAAAAACTAGTTGCCTCCAAACATAATCCAGCCTGCGATTACGTTTCCTACAAAACATATTTTCTGTTGTAGTTTATTTGTTTAGAAAAGTCCTTTTTAGGAGACAGGTTTGCATTATCCCAATGAACACCACATTGTATCACACAGTGGCTTGTGTGCCTACATTTTGAAACATTTCTAAAAAGAACTTTTCACTTTGTCATAATGGGTTATTGAATGCAGACTGATCGACAAAAATATCAATATCAAAAATATCAATTTTCATCCATTTAAATCTACAATCTACGATCTACAACAATAAAGTGTGCAAAAAGTGAAGGGGTCTGAATACTTTCTAACTGGTTGCTCCACTTGCTACACTAGCTACAGCCTTCTATGTAGCTGTATTCTGTGTCCTCTGATTGTCTGAGATTGTGTAACACATGTGTTGTCCTTGACATTTCATTATATCTCATTTCATTATTTCCTGTGCAAACAGTGATCAGAAACCTAGAAAAGATGTTTACAGGCCACAGTATCCCACTTCCTTTCAGAGTAACCAGCTATTATGTTCAGGCTTCTCACAAGCAGGAAACAGGCTTACATCATTTAGCATTCTGTAGCAAGGATATTTTGCGCAAGCACATTAACAGAGAATGAGAATCGAAACTCATGAAAGGTCCACATATTTATGATTCTGAACTTTCAACCACATCTCATAGTCTTCATTTAGTGAATGGAGGATACACACAGACATAGACAGAATGCTCCAAAATCCAGTCGTAATTTTCTAGATATTTGGAAGCCTTTGTCCATGACTTTTAGTTGCTAACCAAAAAAGAGGGCTAGACAAGCTGTAAGCTGTAAAAGATATCCTGGCTGTGTGGTAGAAGTGGTGTTCTTCTCTACACAAAAGTGTACAGAATGTACAGTGTTTCTGTAACTACTTGAAATTTAAGTAAGCATTAAAATATGTGTGGCCACGTGGTTTTATTTTATTTTAATTATGGAGAGATTTATGCCATAATGGTTGTTTTGTATATCTATACATACAATATGTATTGATATACTGAAGCCATTTTAACACTACTGGACGGTAGATCAAAACATGAGGTGCAAGCCAAGCTGATTCTGCTTTTTGTCTCTTCTGTTGGTTTCTTTGAATTCTTAATATCAAGCTGTCTAGAGATTGCAGAAATCTGGCACATCTACTTTGCGTGTTATTCAGTGTTTGTGGTCTGGTCTGAATAAATAAAGTAAATACTATTGTGCCTATAAACATACTGGCTGTTATTACGTAAAGAAAAACATCACTTCATGTGCCTCTCCTCCATTCTTTTAGCTGTGAAACATTGAAAATGTAAATGTTTCCATGAAATGACTGAAGATACAATAGTAACTACGAATCATTTATTTGATTTACAGCATATGGAAAATGATGGGTTATTCTTTTAGTAACATTTAAATACTTTCTATTAAAACATTATTCAGAGTTGTCCAGCTGTGTGTAACTTCATGGTTTTATACCGACCACACACCAGACAACTGCCCCACAGTGATTTCTAAATCCCAACAGCATCACTTCCTCTCTTTTTTCTGTCTTCCTCCTTGACTCTGAAAACAGTGTCAAGGCAGAGCTCTGTCTCAATTGTCTGCAACAGCTACTGCACCTCATTGATTTCTTTATTAATGCTCTTCTCATGATGACATTTCTCATTTTGTCAGTTCAGCTTTTTTCCCCCCTCTCATTTCAAATGCTAATTATTCCGCATCAGTCACCAGTGATTTGATGAGAGCCAATGAAGTTATTGCTTCCCTCATTCACAGTTATTGCCCTGCTCTCTCCCAGTCGTCATGGCTCAGGCCATGTAGAGTGGCAAATAATATCAAAGGAAGAGGCAACCAACATTTTCACACATGAGCAGAAGGCTCTAACTAACAGAGGACCATGCAGCGTTTTGCTCCTGAACACTACAGTTAGGTTGATTTGACTGTTGATGATTTTTCTTTCTTTTTTTGCCACAGGATTTTCAACTTTTCAAGCAGGGTTATTAGGAGAAACAGGTCCATATATTCAAACCTGCAAAAGTGCAGGCATGAGACAGCTTCAGACAGTTAGCTAGATCATGATTATCGTTAAACAACCTCTCCTTATTAAAAACAAACAAACAAACAAACAAACAAAAACAAAACAACCTGGGCGGAGTTAAGCAATTCAGTTGCCCAGGTTATATGTATTCAAAAACATCAAAATATAGTATGGTGCATGGCCAAAGAAGAATTACTCCAGAATAACTCCTTATCACTAAAGTTTACCAGAACTCTACAGTAAATAGGAGCTCTGCTTAGTTTGTAATTGGACAGACTGACCGTCGACTGACCAAATATAATAATGCAACACAGTAAACTTTTCCACTAAGGTTCAAAAGAAGGGGAAAAAAAAACCCCATGCTGTAAATTTCCACTCAGAGTGAACCTAAGAAGAAAAGAAATAAACTAGCATTTCTCTGAACACCAAGGTGAACTGTCTGTGAATATGAGTACATTTCACAGCTTAGACTGACTATAACTTGCAATTACATGAAACTTGTTTGGGTGCAAAAATGACAGCAAGTCTACAAAGATGGTCTACCATCTACAATTCATTATTCACAATTGGAGCAGATACAGTTTTTTTCATCACAGAGGCATCTCAGAGTAGAAAATTATCTTTAATGGTTTGCAGAAGAGTGTTGTTACTCTTCACAAATGCAGATTTAACTGTTCTAAACAGAAGAATAAGAAACACATCTGGAAATTAAGTAGTGTGCCCCTTAAAAGGTCAGCCAAACATAGATATATCCATAAATCACTGTAAGCTCTGAGTGCTTACACTGACATTAAATAATTATGTGTGAGTATATATGAGTGTATATATATATATATATATATATATATATATATATATATATATATATATATATATATATAGAGAGAGAGAGAGAGAGAGATAGATAGATAGATAGATAGATAGATAGATAGATAGATTTTTTCTTTTCTTTTTTTTTAAGTTTCTAATGTGTTGTGCAAATTTTAAAACGTTTTTCACACCACAACCACTACACATTATCTGAAGCACATTAAAAAACCCCTAGAGTACACCAGTATGGCCATTCCACTTGTCGCCCCACACAGCACTATATTTCGAGCCACAAATTTTTTTCTTAGGAGGAACTATTTCTCCACTGTAGCAGCTCCACTGGGGATAGCGCAACAACAGTGCACTCAACTGGTTGTATTTCTTATGGATGTATTATATGAACTGGATTCTGGACTCCATAATGGTGTCCACTCACTTGAATGAAAACTGCTCACCTGGCGCATAAGCCAAGAAAGTTTTCAAACTACTGGATTTCTTCTGTGTTGTGCAGCCTTATGCACATGAACATTGGTGTTTCCCCTGACGGCCCCGCCAACGTGTTCCCACTCGGCCCATAGACTTAACATTTTGATGATAGAACTCACTTTTGGCTCTCCCCTGCCCACGGACCGGTGCAACTTACTCGCTGATGTAGTCTCAGGGCAGATCAATCACGTGCTGTTGCTGAGTTTTGCTGATAGTAGATACAATCTTATCAGCAAAGTCATTACTGACAGTATACTGTACTTACCAGAAAGATGTTTTATTGACTGTAGTTTTAACTGTTTCATTAATGGATGTGATTAATGTGCCCTTTAATGAGTTGCAATTGTGACAGCTAGATTGGGTCTCTATGTACAGTGACTTGCGTCAACTTTTGTCTGTGACCAACGAGATGTTGAACTGGACTGGACCACGAGCCAACAACACTCCAGGTTGTTTTCCGCAAAAACAAGTAGCATGGAGGAGAGCATGAAGCAGCTGACTTGTAAGCTTGTTTAGCTTAGTGTTAAATATTATTATTGGGGTTTAATTAAGGAATGGTCAAACTAGTTTTCTCTGGAGGGGTCTGTAAACAGTGATGCTAAAATCAGTTAGTTGAAAGAAAGAACAAGAACATAGGAACCAAAGAGCAGAGATTCAGGTACAAGCTTCAAAAGTACTGAGAGCGGCTAATAATAATATGAATAATAATAATAATAATAATAATAATAATAATAATAATAATAAATAAATAAATAAATAAAATGGCACCTTTTCTCTTGCATTGCTTTCACAACCACAAACTGTCAGAGGCTTATTTTAGAAACACACATTTTGAACATAAGCAAACATCTTAATCTAACTTCTGTACAGAGCAGTACACCAACTCAAAAAGCTGGAACAAGAGTGATTTCTGTGCCACCCCAAAGTGAGTACTGGCTGCAGCCTAGCTGTCCATATCAAATTTGTCTGGCTGTGGCTTTTTTTTTGTGTGTGCACGTAAAAAATGTACTATGTGCACTACAAATTGTGTGCACTAGAAAAATATATATTGCTCTCAAGAAAACAACTTGTGAGCACTTATACTAAAACCATGCCCTAGAAAGCTTCTGGTATGTAAAACAAAGTATCTTATATACTACACTAGAGTGTTTATTGTACAAACAAAAAAGCAGTCTTTTGTGCACTACAATACATTTGATGTGAACTAGAAAGCATTTTAACAGCAGGGGGAAGCGTTTTATGCAAACCACAAAATGCACTAGGAAACCCTCAAAAAATATTTTGTGTGCAGTATAAAGCATTTTGGTGCCACAAAAACGTCAGGTGCACATCTCATCTGAATAAAATGTAGTTTTGGAGTTTTTTGTAGTTTTATTAATGACCAATGGTTTTTTGTGTTTTATACAATATACAAGTGGGTTGAGCTATATTTTCACCCCAGACTTCCAATTAAATATGCCACTTACTTGCTTTGTCATCAACTACATACAAGTAATTGTTGTATTAAGCAAGTGTATCAGATCGCTCTTATTCCACCCTTGGACTTTCTTCACGGTATCGGGCTGCCATTATCTGCTTATTCATAGCTATTCAGTGATGAACAGGTGTGATGAAAATGTGTACAAGCTTGACCTCCTTTTCTGTTTACCATTGATATTTAGGATCAATGAAAACTTTTCTGCTATAAAACTCCATTGTAGATGCACAGCTCATACTGTGTGTCATCATGATGCAACAAACATATACAGTGAAGGAAAACACAGAACACACCAGCAAACCCCACAATGGAACCAGTAATGCAAGGTACAATGCTAAAAGACATTTTAGGGAATTTTCTTTTATGTCTGTACCAACAAGTCATCCAACCGGAATATACCTTATAGTCGTTTCTCCTTACCCTCTGATAAATGAGAGTCTTCTGAAATAGCGCACCTATGGTGAAAGGCATACCAGACCTTTGTTGTCATGGTTACAATAATATACACAAGGTTAGGCTTATGCAATGGTCACTGTTTGGTTAGGTTTAAGCCCAAAAAATATGTGGCTAGGTTTTGGAAAGGACCATGGTCTTGGGTTAAAATATGTACTTTCTTAACGCTAGAGGACGTTTACCTTCATGCTTACAGTAATAAACACTCAGTTTAGGTTGTTCGAATGGTAATGATTAAAAGAAAGAATGATTACTATTCGTTTCACACCGGACCCGTCTATCCACCTGACTTCCTCCTTTGCCCCCGTCATAATTACTAAAGCCTCTAGAGGTCGTTTAACAATACACCTTTACTATGGGTGGTAATAAGATGCTTGTATGGACAACTTATGGGGTGAGTTTTTACAGGAGGACAATTTTGTCTGTACACTTACATTACCTCCAAAACAGCAGAGACACAAACATTCACACACTTAAGCTAGCTCCTTTGGATTTCAAGTGCCAAGTCTGCAGGGTGTAGAACAGACAGGGTAGAGCGTATTATGTACCAAATCAGTGTAGCTACATCCTTGCTATAATCCATTTAGCTTGCTTCCACCCAGGCCCTGCTGGAAAAAGCTGAGACCCAGCAGAGTGAAGCAACAGAGAAGACTGCATGTAGTATACCTCAGATAATGTACAGTAAAAATACCATTTGCAACCTTTATGTCTCTCTCTCTCTCACTCTTTCTACATACATATATATATGTATATATCCAAAATCTCCCATAGGTCTTCAACTGGATTGAGATCTGGTGACTTTGAAGGCCATAGCATATGATTCACATCATTTTTATACTCATCAAACCATTCAGAGACCCTACGTGCCCTATGGATGGGGGAATCATCATTCTGTTTTTCCACTAATTTTCCTTTAATTTGTCACCCATCTGTATATATATATATACACAAACCTGATACACACACACACACCCACACATACAAAAATATATATACTAACATTGCATTCCAATTGAATTTGATGTATCCAAACAAGCTACTGCTGTTGTTGTAACTATTGTTAAACCCCAAATTATAGTAAAAAAATCCACAATACATTGTAGACTGAAGATATTGTTTTAACTTGTTTTATTTGTCTAGTTCTACTCATCTACCAACATCAACTTTATCTTATGTGAATATAGCAAGTTTAGTATACAAACATGTTTGGATACTTCTTGAAATATTTAAGATACTTCTTAAATTTGATAAATATTCAAATTTCTAAGAAACTGAAAAAAAAATCGTTTGAGCTTTCATGTTCAACCAAAAATAGTCATATATTTGATATCTGTGTTAATGGTCGCTTGCCAAGAGCTTCAGCCACTATTGCGTTTACAAAAAAAGATGTTAGAATACATCCTCTTAACAGCACTACTTCTTCATCCTCTCATGGACTGAGGGCATGGATGGGATGGGTTGGGGCTTGCTGGTTAGCATGCTGACTTCATTAGAAGTAAAAGAAATTACAGAAATAGAAGCAAAGTAAGAGTTAAAAATTGGAATTGCTTTCCACTGCTGCATACAGCTCTTGGCGAGTAAAGGAATGAAGTTTGATGCTGAACTTGTAATGTTTCTTGTAGACTGGTGAGTAAACAGCTGTTAATGCAAACTTTGGCTATCTAGAGATAACAAAAAATTACATATACCCCTTTTAGGTACAGTATGGTGTACACTTTATACAGTACATGGCAGCTTCATTGTTTGCCCAGAGAAACAGAAAAACTAACACTCCTATACTGGAACGCACATACTTAAGGTTTTTGAGAGTCAGTGAGTTTGTGGTAAATTTGATCGGCTTTTTTAGGAATATGGAGCATGTGAGCACTATATAAACTAAAATAACAAAGTTCTTAAACTACATTATACAGTAATAGATATCTGATGTGTAGAAAATGGGATAAACATCGAAAGACACAGTAATAGCTTTAACCATTCCTGTACTGCTTTAAAAACCTGCATGTGTTTTTCTAAATATACGCAAAACCTGAGGTTTCTGCCAACACTGTGATTTGATTTCAAAAGGGCAATGTAATTATTAATATTAAATTGTAAAAATTAAACCTCCAGCTACTGTATTTAATGCACGTTAATGGTCTTTATGGGCTTAAATTCTTCAGACTTTGAGTTCCTGTGGATGCCCAGTCATTTGCTGGAGGACCTGAATAGCATCCTATTGGCTGCTTTCCGCCTAGCCTCTTTCATCAGCCCAGATGATAAACGATGCGGCTCCACGCTTCATTTCACATTAGGCTCGTATATCATCAGCAGGACAGATTAACAGGACGGGGGATGCCTGCACCCTGGGTGTAAACACAGTATTAATCACAACAGGCCTTTCTGCTGGACCACCTCTCCCCTGTCTCCTTTCTGTCCATTCACCTTTGTACACACACTGCTAGTATACTAACACAGACGTACACACAGTGTAATTGTGTGGCTGTCTTTCACCCCCCTCCTCTTATTTCACGCTGGGTGCATCTGCCAATTGAAGGCCTGTGCTTTGGGGACAGGGCTGAGGATGTGTATGTTTGTGTACGTTTGTGTGTATGTGTGTGTGTTTGTGTCAAAAAGGAAAATAGGGCAGCATCAGGACCCGAGGGCATGGGGGTGCGACCTAAGGGAGACACAGCACAGACAGCAGGGTGTCTGAGAAGGATGAAACTATGTGTTAAAATATGTGTATGTATGTGTTTGTACATGCCCTGTACTTTAATGTGTGTTTATGTGCCCTTTTGTGTATTTATAAATGAAAAAACAAATCATCTCTGTCTGTACTGTCATATTGCAGCCACAACTATAATGTTTCTTGTAGTAATATCAAACTGTTTATTTTATACTATAAAGAGTGCCAACAGTGACAGATATTTCACTCCAGCTAGGAGGGCATTACAGTAATCTAACTGGCTAATATTAAAGATGTGAAGTATTTCCTAATCTGATATTGACAGTTTTTCTCAAACTCACATTAAGTGAAAGCAAGTGAAAGCCTTTACACTTGCTATTCAAAACTAAGCATCAACCACCATGGCAGAAATAGCTGCAATCGCTGAAATACTTTAAGCGGCAGTTCCTCTGTTGGCCCCTAGATGTTCAAGTCACTGGTTCTGGATATTTTGCCCACTGTAAAAGTTCCATTCCAGTTTTCTTTTAACTGGAATCACTAATGTCCCTTAGTATTGAAACACTGCAGTCTATGTGACAATACTAGGCTTATATTATGGCTTTCCATTTTTTTTCGTTTCAAACTTTTTTTTCATTTTTTTTCCTATCATGTTGGCACGGCAGATGGCTCCAAATAAGAAAGCCATGAGCTTCAGCTGGCTCTGAAGCCAGAAGGTATGAATCACAGATGTAGCTTTGTCATTGCAACTGTAAACAGAACACTGTGTCATTCTAGCGTAATTATCTACAACTGACTCAGAATCGAAAGCTGAAGTGATTTTAAACAGCTGAATATTTTATCAGGTTTCTACAAATTGTAATATTTAGCTTCTGCTCGCATTTATGTGGGATTCATGTCAGATGGAATGACAGACTTGTTTAGTTTTCTGGCATTTTCATATTAGTTAGTACCAGGTCAGATACACTGTGCTTTCTGTCATAAATTACAACTTTGGTGACAGTATTAACAAGATGAAAACTTTTTTTGTGTCTATGTACATAGGCTTGTAGTTTTGAGTTTTGTCTACCTATGTTTTCAACTGTTAATAGAGCAGGCTACCTGGTTCCACTGTTTCCACTTTCTGGTCTAAGTTAGATCAGAAACATCCTAGACCTATCTATGTACTAGATGTACAGAAATCAGTATATTTCCAAAATGTTGGAAGTACTTGGGTGTACATGTAAACACGCACACACCCAATTGTGAGAGCAGAGGAGAGATTTCTGTGCTTATTAACAGTCTATTCTTTCTCTTTTTCCTTGACTAAACCAAAAATAGCCCACACATACAGTACATAAACAACAATTTATTAGCCCTCCCACATTGGAGTTGCAGTGTTGCATAAGGAGCTGGGATGAAGTGTTTAGGTGTGTTTAAACTGAGCTAAATAAACACACAAAAACACATTTCAAAAAACAAATTAGATTGTCTTTCTTTAAAGTGAAATCACCAAAACAATCCATGGATTGTTGTTGCCTGGGTGTTTGCAGTTTTCACCACTTCTGACACTTCTAGAGTCGTGGGCTGTTGGTGTGCGTTTGTGTACACTATGTATGTGTGTCAAGGGGGAATTGATGATTGTTCAGCTGTGAAATTCATGCAGTCCCCTTCAAACCCACAAGGAGAAGCTGCAATTTATTCTCTGAAGCACTACTACTGCATATTCAAATTCACGTGTGCACAAACGTACAATATACAGAACACACACACATACATCCGATTAGCTGAAGATACTCATAAAAAGACAATCATACTCTGAAGAAAAAGGAAAGAGGGCACTGCATCCAAATAATAAGCAATCTTAATTAACCCTAAGGTGATTGTAATCAAATTTTAAGTGAGTGTACTTAAATATTAGGTTAGTTTAATCAAATCTCAGCCCTAGTCCATTGGGGGTGTTTATCAATAGGAAATGAGGGCGACATCAATCCTTAGATTGGCATAACTTAGCATTCACCTGGTATGAAACATAGGACTCATCACCTTTTTCCACTAAATATGAGATTCATATCTGATAGTATAAAGGTCCAATTTAGATGGATTACATTTAAAGATTGCTTTTTAAAATGCCTTTGTGGTATGTCTGTTGAAATGTTGTTTGTCTTTTTGTCATACACTGTAAATCATTTTAAGTTTGTTCAATTTAGAAGCATAAATTCCCCCTCTGACTTAAAAATGTGAGTTGACTGAACTTAAGTTAAATAGTTCAACATTGTTATATGAGTTTTGAAAACATAAAACTAACCGAGTTAAGACTGAACTTAAGAAAACAAGTTGATTCAACTTAAGATATTAAGTTGAATCAACTTTCATTACAGTCATATCTACTTTCCTTTTACATTTTCTCAGTTTAAACACTTAGTTCTTCATTTGACATAAAGAACTTAGAGGAGCTATTGAAGCCACTCTATACCAGTCAGTACAAAGACAACATGGAACATGCTGTTCGTGTGCGTGTACGGGGATAGGGACTGAATTCAATACTAACCTTCATCATGGTTAGCATATTTTCATCATTAAAAAAAAACAACCATGTATTGAAGACACACAGCAAGGTTACATCATGTCTGTTTCATTTCAATTTTTTTTTATCTCAAGGATTGCACTTTGCTGCATTTCAAGTTACAATCATTACAGAGTAAAAGCAAAACACACATGATGAAGTTATGATTAAAAATGTGAGAATCTAACAAATGAAAGAAGCCAAATCAGCAGGTGCAGCAGAGAAGAAGCTGCTGATTTGTCTGCAGCATCATGGCCTGTGGCCACTGGAAAGCAGAGCTCGATGTTCAGAGAGGAGCCGCTCTCAGCTGAAATTCTAGTTACGAAATGTCATCATTCACTGACTGTTGGGGTGTGCATTTGCTCCTGGACCGGGTCTATCAGTTTGTGTACAGTATGTAAAATGCAAACTATACAATAAAATTAAGATTGATATCATATTGTAGCCATGGTTAGGATGAGCATCACCTAAGCCTACATAAAAAAGGTTGCATCTACTTTAAATAATTACTAATTTAATGTGCCACCAATGTCCCACATCCAACAAACCTGTGATGTGGCATGACCATAGGTGCATGCTGGACTAAATGCTTAATGCTAAAATTCCCAAGGTTGACCCTCCAGCTATGACTTCTATGTTCACTGAGAGAGTTCTACTTTCAGTGGGGTATGCACCCCTTTTTTTGCTGTTTTTGACTATCCCTGGTGTGATTGCAGAGTGCTCATTTAGCTCAGTGTTTAAAAACTTGAATGAATGAGCAGAGAAATTGAACCTAAAAGCAGATAGCAGAAGACTTCATGGTGCATAAGGGTCACAGAATGATGTTCAGACAGGTGAGTAGGACAACAAATCACCACAACTGTTGTAACTCACTTCACAAAGGAGAACATCAACAACTACTGCAATGCCTAGCAACATGCACGGTGTCCATACTTTTTATTTATTTTGGGGTATTTTATATAATCTTTTTAGTTGTTTTTGTTTTATTGTTTAATTGCTTTTCTGGTTAATACTAGTAAGGCTATAGGTGGTTGTATGTTTGCAATTATCAGTTCTTGGTTCTCGCCAGGGAATGGTTTATATGCATTGGTATTTCAATGCATTCTATTCTTGTAGCTTAAAAATGTTCCTCAATTTAATACTTCTATGATATTAAATTGCTATCACTATATAACATCATTTACCCCTCCCTTCCCCCTTTTAAACATGTATTGCAGTAACATTTACTGTGTGTACATTTCAACTGGTTTACTTATATTGTACGTTTTTGCAGAAATCTTCTTTTTTAGTTAAGTTTGCTGAAACGTAATTAAAAAAACCTTTAAAGAGGCACATTTAGATAATTACATTTTTTAGAGGTAAAAAAAAAAAATTAGTTCTTTTTAGTTTTAGGGTTCTAAATGTAAATATCCAATCAATCTTTAAAACAAGACAGACTTTGGGATGTGAGAGGAGAAATTTATTGGGCAACTACAGTGTAGGAGTTGAGGAGGTCCAACATGTAAGCTGGAGCCAAGGATATGGATAATTCACACTTATTAATTGGGTCTTAAATTTTTAGCTATGGCATTTTTTTTCTTGTTGTATCAGTTATGTTAACACTGAATTCACCAAATAAATTGATTAGATCTGGCTACTTGGCAGGAATGCTAAAACAAAGTCAGACGGGGGGCAACAAATTTGAGCAGTTTATCCAGATTATCTAAAACAATTATCTGGTGGCCAAACTGAACATGAACACAGTTGAAATGTTCATAATAATAAATGTTTGCACTGGAAAAATGTGCACAACAATACTAAGTACAGTCAGAATTGAAAGAGGAAGCTGTGCTGTTAACTGTGATGGATATTTATAACAGATGGGGTAATAATTACAATTGGTCTTTGTTCTCTCTTCCAAAGAAGTTTGTCTAACTTGGGGTTTTATTACAACGTGATTGTCTGACTACTCATGTTTCTTTTGCCATGCAACTATGATGTCACTCTTCCCAGATCTCTTGGTGAGTGAAATGTAATTATCTATGACTAAAATGATGGGCAAAACTACAAAAATAAGATGTTGTAGCAAGCAATATTTATCCTCCAAACTTCCAGTAGGAAGAATCCCAGTAGGACTCTGGGCAGAACTACTGTGACTGTACATCAAACCAGAAGATTGTTTAGTTATAAGTGTAGGAATGGCTCTGTTATGGCAAAAGCCTTCTGATAACGTTAGAGATAAAGAAAATAAAACTAGTTCTGTTTAGATTGGGTTTAGGGTAAGAATGTGGTCTTACTCTGTCCAAAAATATGATGGGATCGATTAGAACACATTTGTACTGTATGTGAAAATTAAAATCTTAAAATACGGTCTCTTTTTGTGCTACTCATTAAAAGTCTGGCTGCTGCATTTTGGACCAGCTGTAAAAGCGAGAAGAAGTGCAGAGGCCTGTAGTTCCAGACCAGTACCAGAGGAAATAAAAGCGTAAATTATCTTTTCCATGTCTGTGGAAGATTTTTAGATATAGTACAAAGTCTAACACTAGACTGCAACTAAGGATTCTTCTTATTACCAATTAATCTGGTGATTAAGTTCACATTAATTGGTATAAAATGTCCGCAAATTGTCTAAATGCCTGTCCAAAGTTCCCAGGGCCCAGGGGGATGTCTTTAAATAGCTGTGTTTTCAACATTTCCACAAGTAAATATAAATGACTGGACTGAAGTTAACAAGCATTCCAAACTAACCAACAAGTAATAATTCCTATGAGCATCTTCTCTTCTCTCACCTTTATGGTTAAAGTTTGGTTAACTTAGAGAAAGATGATGGTCTTGGTTATAACAAGTGTTTACAGCCACGACAGCGGTTTTATGAGGTTGTGCTTGAGCCAAATGTTAACATTCTCAAAATGACAAATGCAACCTGATAATGTTTAGCATGTAATTATAGCACAAAGTACAGCTAAGGTTGATGGTAATGTCAATTATTTTAGTATTAATAATATTACTAATAGTATTAGTATTAATAGTAAAAGTATTCGACAAATTCAAATTTTGACCTGATGGTGGCACTAGATGAAGTTGTTAAAGTTCAACATTTGGGGAATGTTTGTTCCAAATGTCATGACAATCCATCCGTTATATTTCAGACAGGACCCAAGTGGTGGACTTACTGACTGATTGATATTGTCGTTGCTAAAGCCAAACAACTTTTGTGGCTAAAAAATACTTGGTTAAGGTTATGGACTGTCTGCACAGAAATTGCTGAGCCGTTTTTTTTTGGTCGCATGTTTCATGCACTTCTGACAGATGCACTTCTATTTTAATCAATATAGCTGTCTACACAGGATACGAAACAGCTCAAGTTTAACTTGCACACTACATGCGTAAACACAACTCGAAGCATATTTTTACACTTCAAGTCTAATTTCTTCTGTTTACATACATAACTACAGTGATTGTGCGTTGGACTCTGAGCACTGCCAAAACATGGGTGACCTACCCTCAGTACTGTACCTGAATGCATCTTGTGTAGACACAGATGGAAGAGAGAAGCTACTAACGTGCTATTTTCGCTAAGTGGGCTGTGTAGAAAGATGGAAAGTTCATGAAGAAACCAATGTTAGCTAGTAGGAGAAACAGCAGTGTCAAAGTTGCGTGCTTTGTTGACCCCCCCCCCCCCCCCCAACCTCCTAACTTCAAGTTAATGTTTTTTTTCATCTTTAAATTCTTCCTTATTCCTTATTATAACCTGTCAGGTTAATGTACACATACAGTAGGTCAGTGTACAAACAGGTCATTTGAGGTCTTTGAACAAAGAACTAATGCTGTCGATTTTATTGTGAGGACGTTCTCATAGAAAATGTCAGCAGTGAGCCCCTGCTTGGTATCTGAGTCACATGGAGTGCTGTTCACATTCCTCCTTCTCTCCTCCTTCCGCCCTAAGTCTGTTGGAAAGGTCAGTGGGATAATTAGGGCCATCTGTGGCCGGCTCATCCCTTCTCCTGTCTGTCTGGGACATCAGCTGCATTTTCCAGCCAGCCCTGTTCCGTCCTTCAGCTACTGCCCATCACTCAGGTTGGCTTCGTTTGGATCAAGCCTGTATGGACTCACAGGAGGGATTGGGGAGTTGGGGGATGGTGGTGGTGGCGGTGGTGGGGATGTCGTTGGGCTGTTGATACCGTAACTAGTGTCAGTATTAAGATATTTCATTTTAACAGGGTGCTAGCTAACCTAATTAGCCCTGCTACACCACCATGAATATCTGCAATCTAATAACTAATTAGCATCCAGCGCTGCTTCTGCCTGGCATGTGGGAAGCGAAAGAAAGAGAGAGAGAGAGGCAGAGAGAATAAGAGAAAAGAGAGAGGGAAAGAAAATGAGAGCCCCTGGCTATTTCTCCTGCCTCTTCACCACATCTCTCATTTCTCCCCCTGCATCTCTCTTTGGCTCTTCATTTCCCTCGCTCTTTCTCTCTAATCTATACACCAAGCCTCATCTCCATCTCTCCCCCTATCCCTCTCTCTACACATCTCTCGCTTTCTCTTTCTCTCTCTTATGATCCCAGAAGGAGAAAAAGGAAAGCCAGGAGAAGGATGCGTATGAGGAGGAGGTGGGGGAGGTTTTTTTCATTTTTCTTTCATATACCAGAGGGTTCTGGGAAGACAAAAAGCAAGCAAAAGTTCCAAGAAATCAGGAGGAACAGAGCTCATTGGGAGACAGAAAAAGAGAGTGTTCTTTTATTTATTTCCTTTTGAGAACCACCCAGTTTCTGACCTATAAGGGAGTGAACACATTTTAGTTGTACTCTCTTCTACAAACAGCTGGTTTCAGATTGTGACCAAAGTTTAGCTGTAAAATTAGAATCAGGACTGAGTTTTAACTAGGATAAAGTTTATGCTTTCGTGCCACCATTTTGGAAGAACAATAATAAAATAATCTGATGATAAACTCTGTTTGCCTAGTACAGGGAAAGGTCCAGGGTGTATTTTGCCTATCTTATCACAAATACAGGAAGCAGGGGAAAACTGCTAGCCTCCATGGACTTTTGACACAATTTGTATTCAAAAGTTAATTGCTTCTTCTGTCGTAATAGGAGCCTTATAAGTTAAAGCCTTATAATTTCAGATCTTGCCTCATAATCAACAAGGATAGATTTTTCCTGCTGTGTCAACAGTAATCCAGTGCCTGTTGTCTGTACAGTCATGGTTAGAGTCAAAATAGGAGCTGCCTGTAGCTAATGTAGCATGACTTTCCGTTATACAAAATCACCAAAAAGTGAAAAAAGGGGGCTCAGGTGGGGCTCAGAGCTTACTCACTGACTCCATGGCAACCACAGCTGTATTATGAGAACTCGATACTGGATCCAGGATGGTATCCCTTAATTCCAATAAAAGTTGCTTACCAAGTGAATAAGGCAACAAAGTTTCCTCTCATCCTAGTCTGCTTCAGTGTGCTTCCAGGTTCTGAGGCCCACTGCACATGTGCATTTGTGTCTCTCTCCCTGGATCCAGCCGCTCATTACATTGAGAGGATGCATTAAAAAGGTTGTCTAGCATCTGGAGAAAGTTTTTATAAATTATTAAAGCTTCATGATTGAGAAAGTCATAACACAAAAAGAATTAATTGACCTTTTTTGTAGTTTGAGGTGTCCTGTCAGTTTTACCTAGATTTTTTATAATGGTGGTCTATGGGTAAGATGCTTTTCGGTCCAAGAGGCAACAGTTAAAAATTAGCCTTTCAGCTCACTGGCACATTTACAGAAATGTTGAGGACTGTCCATTGTCCCTGAAAAAACAATACATTTTTTTTCCAAAAAAGACTTCCTGTTTATACTTCCTGTTTATATCACCCAAAGCAGGACGGGAATTTACAGAATCAACAAGGTTCCTCAATCCCTGGTTCACATATAGCAGCCTGGTATCACCAAAAGGCATATGAATAACACATCAATGTTGTTAAGTCATTTCACATGTTATCACTACGTATTTTTTGCTTTTCACATGTCATTTCATGCCACATCATTTCTCTATTTATTAACCCCTTACCCTCCCCCGCCCTCTAACCCTAACCAAAACGGCGTTAAATGACATGCAGGACTAAGGGGTGTTAAATGCATACCCCTGATACGTGAAATGTCCTGAAAGTGGCATGATACTTACCCATGAGATCACGTTACATATAGATATTTGGACATATTCTGACAGTGCTAGACCTATTTTTAAGGTTAGAGAGTGAGTCATGGCAGTCAGTGGAAGGTTCTCACAAATAAAGCAGAAGCCTAGTTGTGTGAAACATGAGTGTATGTACAATATAAATTCAATTCACATTGATACTTCAAGAAGAAAGGATGCAATTTCTGCCTTGCAAATGCTGCAGCATGGCTGTATTGTTATGAATCATTTTTGAAGTCCAACACATATACTGACCCAAACTAAGAGACTGGAAAAGTCACACCCAGTCCTCACTGGGTGAGACTCAGTCCTAATAATAACACCATGGTATCATCTCAGTTATCAATAACCTGCTCTTTGCTCATGGAACTCACAAACACAACAAACCCTTAAACTGTGTCCCCTGATGCACTTATTCACTTTAGCACACAAAAAGGATATGAAGCACAGAAAGGTCTAAGTGGGTTTTTATCATGTAGTGCAAAGCAAAACAGCTTGACTGCATCTTAGAGCTGAGTTTTTACTATAAGATTTAGTTGGGGAAAAGACCAATCAAAATTGGATTAAAACCTGATCAGATGTTTACCAGAACCAAACCATTCTACCAGACCTCATGAAAAATTATTAGCACAAAAGTTTGACATTTTGGGATATATGCTTATTCACTTTCTTACCAAGAGTTAGAGAAGATAGATACCACTCTCATGTCTGTATGGTGAATGCTGGCAGTGGGTTATCTTAGCCCAGCACAAAGACTGGAAATGGGGAGACTCTTAGCCTGGCTCTATCCAAAGGTGAACAAATTCATCTACAGCAGCACCTATAAAGCTCTCTAATTAATATGCTCTATCTGGTTTGTTTAATCCACACAAAATCACACTGTAAAAACAGTCCGTTTTATGAAGGCTTTTGTGCTGGACGATTTCGTGGCACGACAACATTCCTGCAACAAAGTCTGAGAAACATGGAACAACAGATATGTTATAAGCAAGTCAATAGTTCAACCAGATTAGCTAAAATACTTAATTTGCTAGTAAAACTAAAAGTCAGTGTACCTGAATGGTTAACCCCTCATTGTGTAGGAAAACTGTGCTTTCACAATCCTTCAGATTTCAGTTCTGCTTGATTTGGCAATGTCTGTGGTTAATTGTGGTAATAGCAAGCACATTGTGGTATAGATAGCTGGAGGTAGCAAACCTGTTGTGACCAGCTATCTGTTCAGAGAAAAAACAGGTCTTTTAGATATGTAATGATGCATGATCCTACAAATTGGATAATTTTCACCTCAAGTTTATTCAGGCAATCATTTTTAGGGATAATGCTTTAGTCTCTGGCTTCCTTAGTTTCCTGTTCCTAGAAATTACTTGATATCTAACTGTCCTTTGTATTCACCTGTTTTTCAGTTTGACTTTAAATTGCTCACAATCCTTTCCAGGAAACTTTCAAAGATATTTTTATGAAGAAACTTTCTTGAACATTATTAGGAAACAGACAACAGATTGCATTAAAAGATGCATTAAAACACCAGTGCTTATTGTTGTGCTGAGTGTCACTACAGGCTGACATGCACTGGCACGAAAAGATATGCCTTTGTCCTGTTTCATATTCTCAGTGCTCCAAACAGTTTTATCATATTTGCTGTCTGGCTTGATACATCCCAACTAATGCACCATGACTGATTCTTCTGTTTCTATGGTTTTTTTGAGGTGTGTTACAAAATTCAAATGGCAGCCAGTGTATATTGCCCTGAAGACACCCAAAATCTAAAGCGTGACCAAAATGTAGCTACTCCTACTCCTGTTAAATTCAGGACAACAGACTTTTAGACTTAGATATGACAGGTGGGACATTTTGTCAGCAGAAAAGACATAGACAAAGGTAGGACTGCAGTTGATGAATGCATGCGTCCAACAATGGTGCTGAACAACTACTCTTAGAGATCATGTAACAAGAAAATGGAAAACACTGCAGGAGTTTAAAAGATAGTGTCACAAAGTGGAGAGGGGTCAATGTGAGGAAAGACAGGAAAGAGAAAGTGGCAAACTGAGTGATGGAGGTGCTCTGGGAGAAAAGTAAATGTAACTCCTGTCATGAAGCAAAACTCCTGTAAATGGAGCTTTTTAATGACTCAGCCCACTCCCCTGAATAGGGGCTTCCTCTTCTGCCTTCTTACACAATACACTGTTGTTTTGCACTGGTAGGACCAAGTTTGGTTGTTAGCAGATTATTGATAATTATCAATGAAAATTATTAATATTAATTAAACTATTGATGGGAATTAATAATTATGGGGCACCACCCCGTATCAGGGACCAATAACCAAACTGTTAATTCAGTTTCAAATGGGTGTTCACGTATTAGTGTAGTACATGTGTTGTGTGTGTGTGAATGTGTGGGAATGGGTGTGTGTTTGTTTAGAGACGGAGAGAGAGAGAGAGAGAGAGAGAGAGAGAGAAAGAGAGAGACGGAAAGGTGGCGGACTCAACTGCCAGATATGAGAGAGGGAGAGACAAAGGGGGAGATATGATTTAAAAAAGTGTCTCTTGCAAAGAAATGGCGTGAGGGCCAACACGGTTATGCTACCATGCTATTTGTGCACCAAGGGTGTTTGTGAACGCGAGCAGATGTGTGGAGGTGTGAGTTAGTAAAAGACGGAGAGAGAGAGAAGCCAGCAAAGCAAAGCAAAGAAGATCCTATTCGCCATAAAGAGACAAAATAAACTGTCCTATTTTACCACACAGTCACATGGCAGGCGAACTAGCGTTCGTCCAGCCTGGCACTGGTCCTTTAACTGGTAAAATAGCAGCTCACTGGCTTTGGGGTGGTGAGATTAACATGTGGGAAACACAAACCAACTCTAATGCACTTAGCGTAATCAACACAAGCAGCAAACAACAGTAAATAGTCCACAGTATTTTGCGGCAATCACAGGACACGGTGGTCCATTCTTCACAGGAATAGCAATACAGCTTACCAACAATAAAGCTTACAACACTATTAAAAACTAAGGTCTCTGCCAAGGCACAAGCCTCCTACTTGTGGTTAGTTCAGAAAACAGGTGAAGTGTGTGTAGACTTCAAGCCAAACTTCACACATAGGTGATTTGGCACTGTTTCAACCAACAGGCAGGGACATTTCCATGAAACCCAAGTCACGACCTCTGGGCTTCATGTTGGCCTTCTATTGCTGGGACCAAATATCCTCTCCTCAACAAACACACAGATATTTTTTGGCAGTACATAAAGGCCTTTAATTCAACCTCCTGTCCTCACTGCAGCATCTCATAAATCAACAATCACCCATGTGGCCCACCTCACATTTCACAGCATTTAAATCAATTCTTCAGTGGTTCTGTCTCCATGCAACTTTCTGTGATGTGAAATCAGTTGATAAAGTGCTTCACTCATAGTCAGAGTGCCTAAAGAGACTAGGTTGTGCGATCAGAGATTCAGGCCTCATGTCTATCTGCTATGACACTTAGCCCCTTGTCCCCATGAATTCCCTTCGCTTTCAGCCTCTGTGGCTCATCAGCCCCTTTGATTTTCCAACTTCAAGGAGATCTGACATTTTTCCACCATTGCTACTACAACAGACTTCAACAGCACACACCACTGCCATTGTTTCTGCTGACTATCTCTGCTCTGATCAAATAGACACCCAAATGAATGGGCTTTGGGTTGAATCATATAAGAGAGAGTAAAAAGAATGAGGTATGCAAAGTTGGCTGGCAGTTTGAAACTTGACATGACTGTTGGAGGGCTGATTTTTAGAGGACATGAAAAACATTCAGCTGAAGTACCATCCTAGTTTAATATCAGGGAATGAAAATGTGATAAAAGCAGAATACCGTTTAAGTCTTGAAAAATAAATTATTTTCTCTGACACAGTGTACATAACATCATGCTCTAACAAGTCAAATATATCTAAGCCACTGCATTAATGTTCCCATTTGGAGAAAAACAAGATCATAAAAAGAATTTGTCTTGCATTAGATAATTACAAATGCAATTGTACAGTTACGTCTGAAAAGCCATATCACACAGCATCAGAGCGTTGAAGTACAGCGATACCAACTCAATTTACTGTATGCTTGAAAGCAATGTTGTCTAGTAGCACAATCTCTTACAAACAGCTGTGACAACCCCATCTTCTGTGATACACAACAACTAATTTTTGGGGCTGGGAAGGACATCAAGGCAATCCTCATCAAGCCAGTCAACTTATCTAGGATGGCAGGGTGGGGGAGTGTAGAAGCACAACCTGCTGAGAAGAGACTGGCTGGGAAAAAGGGTAGACAACCTGCTTCATTTTTGATATATTTTTGATATATATGATAATGTATCATTTTTACAAAATGATACATTATCATATGGTGAACATACTGTATATGGGATCATAAGACCTAATATTACAATTATTAGATATTATCATTGCATTAGTGTTATTTTCGAAAATTGTTACGGATTATATTAATCAGCAACCTTTTTGCTGATGGCCTGTTGGAACCCAGATTGAATTTTTTGGCCTCAATTCCAAGCATAATGTCTCGAGGAAACCATGGCACCACTCATTACCTGCCATCGCATACCATCCCAATGGTGACGCATGGTAATGGCAGCATCATGCTCTGGGGATGATTTTCACCAGCAGGGACAGGGAGACTGGTCAGAGTTCAGGGAAAACTGAACAGCAAAAAGTGCAGAGATATCCTTAATGAAAACCTGGTGCAGAGCAATCAGGACCTCAGACTGCAGTGAACGTATACCTTCCAACAGTGGCTTAGGGACAGCTCTGTTAATTTCCTTGAATTGCCCAGCTAGAGCCTTGACTTGAAGGGGTCTGAATACTTTATGAATGCACTGTTACACTGTATCACATATATATACACATATATACACACACACACATATATATATATTTATATATATATATATGTGTGTGTGTGTGTGTGTGTGTGTGTGTGTGTGTGTATGCGTGTGTATACACATATATGTGTGTGTGTGTTGTTCTTAAAATAGCAAAAAGCTTATTTTTCTATCATCCTTTATGTCAGCTGGATGATGATCTATTATGTTGAAATTAATATCCATACAAAAGCATTTAACCAGTCTGTTCCTTTTTTCTCTTTTCCTAAGGTCACCTATAAACCAGTCATGTCATCCCTATAAGATATTGTGTACTGCGTATGTACACCTTTTATGCTCATTATCAAATTATGGTCTTTTAGTACGCCACAGTGTTCCTTCTCTTCTTCCACATTACTGCCCGGAGCATGCAGGAGCTTGACTCGGTCAGCATCAGGAATCATAGCCTGTTATCTTTTACTTTTACCTGCTCTGTTATTACATGTAAAATGTTTGAGCCAGAGCTGGTATTTACTTTGTTTTAGCGCATAACACATATATTGATTCTTAATAATAAGTTATTTTATTCCTTTTCCTACTCTATTTATGCACTGCGTTTATCACGACATCTATATATGAAATATTGCCTTATTGAAATCCCTCTAAAGTGTGCTTATACTTTATAAGCCTGATTGGTCCGAAGGCTCCAGTAACTGTTGTCTAATGTGCAATGAGCTGTATTTCTTTGGGTTTCATTTATTTGAAAGCTGAACTGTTTTTTTTTTATCTGGTGAATGTTTCAGGACAGCTGTACCACATTAAGCATCAGTGTCTTGCAGTGAATAATTCAGTGCATTACAGGGCAGCTCAGCATCCAATGTAAGGTGTCATAGTAAACACACAAACATATTATTATTTTAATTCACAGCAGGTTACAAACACCATGGTCACTGTGTGTGATATAATGCAGTCCACATAGAGTGTCCAAAATGAGGAGGGCATTAGAAATGGATGTAGTGGCTGGGTGTAATGGGATCCATCACTACATCACTGTGCATACCTGCTAACAGCAATGGAGTCAATGTAGAGACGGTGTATGGCTCTATAGAACACTCAAGATATACAGACACCTATGTATGTCTATGCATGCGAGGACTCTGTCTAAATTTATTCATTTCTACTCCTGAGTTTCTCAACTTAACAGTCCTAACCGGGAATTTTAAGGTTGTTTGTTATGCAGACATTGTCTGAGACTGATATATTGATATTTCTTTGTTATTTTTGTTAGATAAAGATAAATTAAATATTTTTGAAATCAGTCGTCATTTATATATACATGCCATATGGAATTTCTTCCATGCACTTGAAAATAGAATATTACAGCATATCATACTCAAATGCTAACAATAATGAACTCCAGATTGAAAACATTCTACAAAAACTGCACATTTTTATGTCCTTTTAAATTGTAAGTCTTAGTTTCCATATTTTTCATAACAGGATATATTTAGTTTCTTTGTGGGATAGCCATGTAATTGTTCACTTTCTGAATAAATACAACCATGAAAATATTCAACTTATTTTATACAAATATGCACAAATTTACCATCAGATTAGGCTCCACATAACACTTTGACAACTCCTTACTGCTGGGTTTCTAGAAAATTTGAGACTTGAAAAATTGTGATATTGGGTCAGAAAATGTTAGAGAACAGTATCCATCTGCACTAATCATAATTCTGACCCTAACTCCTAATCCCATTACCAAACACAAATTACCACTTGTAAAGATAGGTCAAAATGTCTTCAATCTCAAGATCTAAACACTGGTCTTCACAGAGATAGACATATCCAAGCACGCAGATCACACACAAAATGATCACTGCACGCTCTATAATCTGTGAGGTTATACACCCATTAACTCCTAATTGAGCAGAGAAAGCAAGAGATATGGGGAGAGATGTGAAGTGAGAGATGCTACTGCAGTGACTCTCTGCTCCTGCTGGGGTTGAATGACTTGTGATTTAACTGTCGAGTTGTCAGTCGGGTGAATGGGTGAAATAACTATTTACATCTCTGTCTATTTTGTGTTGCATAAATGAGGATATGTTAGAGATGGTAGCACTAGTAGGAGGGGAGAAGGAGAATTGAGCTTTCAAATCAAATCATGTCTATCTCAACTGTCCTAGAAAATGTTCTGCCAAAATATGTGATCTTGCAGTACTATATCCATTAGTAGTGTCTACAGTACTATTAAACTTTTTAATGGTTATGTTTAGGTACCCAGCGCACCACAAGAGCATAGTCTGGTTTAATACAGAAAAAGTTCACAGTGACTTAAGACACAATCTGTTTATTTACATTGAACCAAAGCCACAATCTTTCCCTAACCTTAACCAAAGTCCTTTTTCTGCGAACCCCAGTCTCTGGTGTGAGAGTCCTGTGCTTTGTATTGCTTCCATTCACCCCAGCAACTGCCTTGTTAATCTGCTGCCTTGAATAAATGTCAAATAAATGTCTGAATGTTTCTATAAAACATATTTGCTGTTGTTTAAATGTAATTTCTAGGAGACTGGGTTAATTTCTTCGGACAGGCCAACAACAGCAACAACATCTAATGCATTCATGGGTCTCTGACAAAACAAAGACAAAACTTCCCAAAAACCTTGAAGGAACTCTAATGAGAAAATAGATATACATCAAACAATATGAATATAACAAATACAATATAAATAATAATAATAAAGCAAATTAATATCCTGCCTTTTAAATATCTTAACCAGAAAGATAGTAGTGTATTATCATTTAAGACTAATTAAGACCATAAATCAACCATCTCAGAGCATCAGAAGACCTGTTTGGACCATAGCTGTTGTAGTTTTCCATTCTGTACCTGAAACAAGTTAAACCAGTACCGGTATATGGACATTGAAATAATTCGGAAAGAAATTTAAGATGATAAAAGAACAGTTGAGACCATCGAAAGACCAGTTTCAGATCAATCAAGACCAGTTTTGACCAGTAAATGATCTTTTTAGACGTTGAAAAAACTTTTGAAGAATACTAAAGACCAGTTTAGACCATCAAAGTTCACCAGCAAGGCCATGTAAGGCAACAAAACTAAATAATATTTTCTCCAGAGTCAGTCCCAATGTTGTAAGATCCAGCAGATCAGAGTGAAAATATTAAACCCATTCTTGCAGGGCGTCAATAAAATGATGATGAAACTGTCTGCCACCTGTGAAAGGTTTTAAGCAGCTGAGGAAATGCATTAAGTGCAGCCTGAAGTGTGCCTCCACCTTTAAACTTGGGCCAACTATTTCACTGCATTACAATAATCCAAAAATTATACTAATCCAAGTAATCTGCACTCCTACAGACTTCAGACTAGCAAACTGCGACTGTATTTTTAATGCTGTATAAACTCCATATAGTGCAGTTTGGATTACAGCCTAGATGTGGAATGAATAACCAGAACAGGCACTCAGAGTATGTTGGGGTTACAGCACTTCACAAAACAAACAACAACAAAAACTCTCATCAGTAATAATGATAATGATAGTAAATAAGAGCATATGGTTGACTTTGTTTACAACTGGTGTAAATTTTAGAGGTTAGAACATTTATGACCATACCCAACTGCCAGTTCATTGGTCAATTAAACTTTCACACACTCAGCCTTTCAGCAGCACATTTTCCAGTCCTTGACCACCTAGCACACGTGTATCTTTCTCCTTTAATTTACTCAAGCACATAAGCAAATGAACAAACAGATTGAAGGGTTTATGAACGATACAGTAATGCACACTAGATGGGAAAGGTGTGGAGAGCAACAGTGATTTGTCCTACTACACATAAAGTCCAGAGGTTGGGGGAGGAAAAACAAACAGGACTGTATCACATAAAAGAGCAAATTGTGTATTGTTCTCATTTAGTGTCTGCTGCGACATATGTGACCTTTTCATGTTTTTGGGGAGGAGCTGCAAGCATGTCTTCCTCGTTAGTGTACAATAATGGTCGCTGTTCCAGAGTGGAAAAGTTTACTGCCGGTTACTGGATGCGAGTATTTCAGGAATCCCATTTCCAAGGTTCAAAACTCTGTGTCAGGATTCCTTTCCTTTATGCATGGAACTAATCGCTAGAGGCAAAGCTCAACAAGGAAATCCATCATGTTCTGTTTAAGGACCCAGTTTCATCTCCTTGTGTCCTCAAGGCGACAGGGTTACATACTGTGTGCAGTTATGGAAAAGACAATTTATATTCTGTCTTGTGAAGGAGATGCTGTTAAATTATTCTAAATAGTAATGCACTTTGCATTATGTTTCTGCTCCCAGTGTATCTCCTATCATTACCTTACTGGTTTAAAGCCATGAATCTTCACAGAAGCTTTTTCAGAAGAACTTTTTCAAGTATGTTGGCAAGAATTATTAATAATTGTTATTTTGCAGCAGACAAAGAGAAATTTCCTGTGTTGACACATCAACATTTCTGTAGTTTACAGCATGTAACGACATAGTCTTTTAGTTCAATTTTTAGGACAAACAGACTAAGCAGACTATGATCTTTTAAAACGTTCTCTAGGTTAAGTTAAAAGGTGAATTCACTTATAGAGGTTTCTTACAGAGCGACATTACTTCTCAATTTAAACTTTTGGATTACCATCAGTTTCTAAGATGTAACACAATATTAGAATGAAAAAAACAATTTTTTCACTGGAGCATTCAAGGTAGAAGAAGCAAGAATTGACTGTTCCAAGACTGAAATTATTTTTATAAGGCAAACACAATAGTTATGATACATTCAGCTGGAAAAACTACATCTCAAAGCCTGTTTGACGCGTAGTGAACCTGTTTTCTGCTGCTCATCCCACTGAAGTTCAGCCTGGCTGGCTTTGAGTCTCCGTAAACTATGATGTCATCTAAGTAATTCTGTACTCCAGGCACATCTTTCAGGGTGTCTACATCATTTCCTGGGAGGCAGATGGTATTGATGCCAGCCCAAATGGGACCGTGTGAATCAGAAGAGGTCGTCATGTGTTATGAAGATAGTAAAGTTGCAGCTCTTCAGGTATAGAGGTGTGCTGATGGTAAGATGAACTCAAATCCATCTGGTTGTAGTGTGTCGCATCAGCTAGCTCTGCAAACAAGTCCTCCATATGAGGGAGAGGGTAACAGTCCATTATCACAATCTTATTGGATTCTGGAAGGTCAACACAGCCGCAACCCTCCTCTGCATTTCCATGACTCACCCATTCAGATGCATCCACTCATTCTATGATGCTTGCTAAAAGAAGGTGGTTGAGCTCTGCTGACACCTCCTTGCATATGCTCAGTGGTAGGCATCTCAACTTTTGTTATACAAGTTAAACTGTGCTGTTTATCTGCAACTCATGAATAAACTCATGTATCCCAGAGGATGAGCCGGAGTAGATTGGACATTGTTTGTTATTTGAGGATGTATTTATATCATTCTCCTTGATGTAACTCACTTTGCCTCCAAATATGCTGATATTAAGTGCTTTAAACAGGTCCAAGACCATTAGAGGTGATCCAGCTTTAACAGTGTAGACAGAGGGTTTCAACTGTGTTGCTTTGAACTGCTATGGCAGCTGCTGCTGGTAGACTGCCCAAAACAGGTAACTCACCTCTTGAATAAGTAACTAGTTTGACTTTAGGTTCTTTGAGTGGATAGTTTGCAAAATGCTGCCTCTGCATTGTCTCTGGCAGAATGGATACAGAAGCTCCAGTATCAACGATGAGCTCCAAGATATGACAATTTCCCTGTGACATTTCAATATTAAAAGGGCAAGTGATTTTATCATAAGCCATAAGCTGCTGCCAAAATTTTAACATCCTTGACACCGCTAACTCTGGGACTACAACTTTTCTAACTTCCCTTACAGCTGATTTGCATACCTTTCCAAAACATCAGTTTTTCCCACAGTTGTTGCATTTTACTGAAGCAGCTGGACAGTTCTCATGATTAGCCAAATGGTCGATTACAGCTGTAACTTCCCTTACAGCTGATTTGCATACCTTTCCAAAACATCAGTTTTTCCCACAGTTGTTGCATTTTACTGAAGCAGCTGGACAGTTCTCATGATTAGCCAAATGGTCGATTGATGAACATCTGAAGCATTTACCTTGCTGCTGGTAAATTTTTGCCTGTTTGTGACGCTCTGTTTGGGCCATGAATTTATGTGGTCGCTCTCCTTTTTGCCCTCAGAAAAGTGTATTTGAAGTGGCGACAGCTTGTACTGTTGCCATTTGAACCATAATGGCTGATGAAAGCAGTTTGGCATTTTTAACCACAACCTCCACTTGGCAAGCGATTGTCAGAACTGTGAGATTGTTCTTCAGTAGGAACTTGTCCTTTACAGTGCTGAGATTACCATTTGCAATTAGTTGATCCCATATCATCTCACTCTCCATTACTCCAAAAGTGTAAGGCATAGCTAAGGCTCTCAAAGTTGCCAAATACTGAGACACTGTTTCATCTACCTCTTGGGCACGCTGTTTGGGACAAAGTGCTTCTTGAGCGCGTGGCCTCATCAAACATTGTACTTTTTTATGACACAGTTTACAACAGATGTCCCTCCATTGTTTTGCATGTTGCTTTGCACGTTGCTTTGCACGTCGCTTTGCACGTCGCTTTGCACGTCGCTTTGCACGTCGCTTTGCACGTCGCTTTGCATGTTGCTTTGCATGTTGCTTTGCTTTCTACTTCTGTCTAGTTCATCCAAAAACAGCTCCATCAGGGTTTAAGTCTGGAGACTGCGCTGGTCTTCAATCATTTGAAGCCACCATCTAGTTCTTTTCTTCTAATTTTTTTGGGTCATTATCCTCTGATATCATTCTGATAGCAATTTAAAGTACTACTTCCTGCAGCACAATATAAATGGAGGAATCTCCGTCTGTCTTTCTATCTTTCTGTCTGTCTGTACTTTGATTTTCTTGTCAACTGCTCATCCAGTGCAGTTGGTTAGGGCTGTGCCAACACGTCCCCGTGACCAATGTCATCGATTAGGACAACGGTGCGTTGCAAAGATGGCTGCTCCCAGTCAAAGCATGGATTCCCCAGAAAACAAGCTGCAGCTACAAAACCTTGCACAGGATCATATAAAGGGTATTTTAGACAGAGTCCCAGGCTCTGCAATTTGGAAATGGCTTATCACAGCAGTACAACAGCTATGCATGGTAACTTGAAAGGATATCATTCTGGAGCGCTTTGTATAAGACACAGCAACAGTAAGACACCCCTATTGTGTTTACTTTTTATCCCCACTCAGGCATGATATATTAGGATTCTTAGCAAGTGGAACAAGTTATTTATGCACTGCTGCTGTTATGGTAATGTTACGTAATGTTACAGCATGCATTATCTAACGTTGTTATTCAACCATGGTATATTTTCTGTTTCCTTCCATGTATAAGTGAAAAAATGGCTTAAACTAACCTACAGGCTGTTGTTACAGTCAGTAAACTGTTTCAAATATTTTCCTTGCTGATGTAAAGATACATTTGCCAATGATTTTCGTAACTGCATATTACTCCAGTGATACAATAAATCCATGTCATACCCATTTTAAGTTTTAAGTCAAGTACTTCAAAATTAAAAAAAAAAAAAAAAAAAAAAAAAATACTGATTCTCCAGGTCAGGGAAAGGGGGACACATTGATTAAATCAATCAACATTCACTTGCTAATGTAGTAGGTACACCTACATGCAGTATAATACAACAGCCCTGCAATAAATCCTCCCTTCATGAGGATTGTGATGTTCAGCTTTTATTGAATCTGTTTAAGAGGATGTTGATTTATTTTAACATTGGAAATTTCGGAGGCTGTAATTTGTAGTGCTGTTGAACTGCACTGGGTTAACTCAGAAGTGTTCCTTATTTTGTGTCAACCTGAATTCATTTAAGTACAAGATATTAGGAATACCTCTTAGTATAACCCAATAGTTCAAAGGAAATTCAACAGCACCACAAATTAGATCCTCCAAAATGACCATTAAAATAAAACAATATCTCTTTCAAACAGATTCAATCAAAAGTGATCATTATAAAATTAATAAACATAACTGAGGTTGTGATATCCTGATTTTAAGTCCCTAGCATGAGTCAAAAAAAAGGAAATAAGTGAAAAGTAATGACAAAGACATAGCACAGTGAGATGTCCTTGCCAACTGTTTCATTATAGAGACCTCAGAGACATAGAGATGCAGCATGAGCAATCAATACCTCCATGTTTCTTTTTACATGCCTTAAGTGGTGGCTCATGTGAACTATTGTTGGGTTGCATTTATTTTATTTACTTCTCCTTTCGTACATCGAACAGGCTGTCCATACATGTGGTCAGAGCTCTAGTTAAAGCACTATTATCATTCAGAAAAAGACAAACAACCCAAACCAACTGGTTGCTAGTTGCTCAGGTTGATCTCAATGTCTGCTACACACACGCTAAAAAGGCTGCTATGTAGCGCCCTTGAATAGACCCTCTTGATGAGATGATAGAAAAATCTGTCTCCTCTGCTTGTCTCTCTTTTGCCCACAAAGAAATAATTTCTTCTCTTATACTGCGTCAATTGTGCCAAACCAAGATATGGAAACTGTAGTGTTATATTTGACCCCCTTTCCAGTGCTTTTCAATGTTTTCTTCCTTTTCGATTTCTACATGGTTATATGTTCATTGTTCTGCTCTTGTTGCACTTCAGTTACCTTTGATGCCCTTTAATTCCCACATAAAACAACTTCAAGTATTGCCTTTTTTCACCTACGAAACATTGCACAAATCAGGCACATCCTGTCTCAAAATGATCCAGTAAAATTAGTCCATGCAGGTTAATTCTAGGCTGGACTATTGCAATTCCTTATTATCTGGATCCAAATAACTCTGTGAAAAGCTTCCAGCTGATCCAGAATGCAGCATTGTGAGTAGTAACAGGAACTAAGAGGAGAGATCATATTTCTCCTTTGTTAGCCTCTCTCTATTTCCTCATTCCTTGTAAAATCCAGAATAGAATTTAAAATCCTCCTTGATTGTCAAGCACCATCATAGTTTAGGGACCTCATAGTACCCCACGAGAACACTGCGCTCCCAGAATGCAGGCTTACTTTTGGTTTCTAGAATTTCCAAAAGTAGAAAAGTAACTATGAGGCTCCTCCACTGTGCAACCTTCCTCCAGTTTGGGTCCAGGAGGCAGACACCCTCTCCACGTTTAAGAGTAGGCTTAAAACCTTCCTTTTTGATAAAGCTTATAGTTAGGGCTGGCTCAGGCTTGGCTTGAACCACCCCCCCAGTTATGCTGCTATCGGGCTAGACTGCCAGGGGACTTACCATTCATATCCCATCAATGCTTGTTACTAACTTGACTTCTTCTCTCTCCCGTAGTTTTGTGCTTCCTCGCCTCTCTCCTCTCTCTTCCTGTTGCTTTCTGCAGGTATTTCTGCCTCCTGAGCTGCAGGGTCTGGATCTGTGTTGGAAAACTGCCCCCATTAATCCTGTTTAACATCCACTCTTACAATTATTATTATTAGGCTTACTATCATTGTTATTATTACTAATATTATTATTCCTATACATCTCATGTTACCCTGCATTGTGCAACTCTCATTTAATTCCTGTTTGCTCATATACTGCTCAAATTCCTGTTTGCTTACAGAGAGTTTTGCTGGATATTCATTCATTCATTTACATATTCTATATTCTATGCAATTTTCATGAATGAACATTAAAAATATAGGGAGAGACTGTTTGTGAGATTATTACTGAGGATGATCAAGGGTTTTTAACCTCATTTTGCTCAGTTGCACTGCAAGGAGACTAATCTGATATGAGAAGAATATCCTCAACAACTTAGAATTGGCTCTTTCTCAGTGTTTTCTTGATTATTAAACTGATTTTGTTCATAATAGATGATGATTGAGATTATAAAAGTGTTGCAGTGATCTGAGAAAGGGTACAGGAAGCACATCTCTCTCTCTCTCTCTCTCTCTCTCTTTCTCTTTCTCTCTCCATGTCTAAACTTGTGCTTTGGAGTAAATATTTTGACATGCAGCAAGGTTGCACTAAACATGAAGGAGGTTGAAGTCATTGTGGCATCATCAGGCGAAGTAATTCAAGACAGATAAGTGATATAGTGGTTGTAGCAGTTGATTTTTTTTTTTTTTCCTTTGCAGGTATATTTTTTCCACTTTTTTGTTTTGTATAAAATTCCAACTCTGGGATAGACAATGGATCTTCACTTTCAAATGGTAAAGATCCTGAAAAATCTTGAAAAATTTCTGGTGGTTGAATATATGTTTATCTCCCAGTTTAAAGACGAATCTAATTACTGTCCCCATGAATGGAGCAAAGTAATGTTTTTTAAATTGTGTATATTATTGATTTATATTTTTAACTCACAGTATTATTTATGTGTTCAGTTAAAGTATACTTTCACCTTCTTAAACTCAAGTTAGGTACTTTTTCAACAAGTCCTCCAATGACCATATAGGTTTTTTGTTCCTACCCTCTAATATGAACAATAGGAGCGTCTCCTGTGCACCTATGGCGGCAGGCTTACCACATTTCTGTAAGATGTAGTTAAGCTTAAGAAACAGTCACGGGTTGGTTAGCTTTAGGCACAAAAACTACTTGGTTATGTTTAGGCACAAAAACTACTTGGTTATATTTAGGCACAACAATTACTTGTTTAGGTTTAGGAAAATATTGTGGTTTGGGTTAAAATAAGTGTTTCCATTAGGTTAGAGGACCTTCGGTGACAATAATAAACATCTGGTTAAAATGGTTGAATGGTCATGGATAAAAGGAACAACATGGACTGATTGGTTTCATATGACAAACAAATTTTGCCCATGGTCTGTCACCGTGTCATAATTAATAACTCATATAAATATGTAAACAATAATATTAATAGTAATAAGAATAATCATCATCATCATCATCATAATCACAACTTATTTATATAGCAGTTTTTAAGACACACAGTTCCAAGGTGTTTCTCATAAAGGATAAAACACACACATTCCATACAAGTACACACATACCTACATACATACATACATACATATATGCATACACCCACACATCCATAGACAGATGCTGATTAAAGAACACAAGGAAAAAATAAACCAAAAGTCAGGGCAAACATATAGTATTTACGAATAGGCTAACCTATAGAGATAAGTTTTCAGGAGCTTTTTAAAACAAACCATAGATTCAGCAGATCTGATGGAAAAGGGGAAGGCTGTTCCAGAATTTAGGAGCTACAACATAGAAAGCACGGTAACCTCTGGATTTAAAATAGGAACGGGGAACAGATAAAATGCCTTGATCAGATTATCGGAGAGGCCAGCCGCTAGAATAACGGCAATAAGCAATAATCATGTGTTGTATTTAAGTAATAACATTAATAAAAAAAGTAATAAAAGTAATAACATTTTCAAATCGATTCTATATTTTACTGGAAGGCAATGCAAGGAGGCAAGGATTGGGTTGATGTGGGACCAATGACTAGTTTTTAGCCTAACTGCAGCATTTGGTAGGTGTGGTGTCCCACTGTGTCAAACGGGCGTCGAAAAGGGCAAAAACAACTGGAGAAACGGATTTCGGTGCCAACAACAAGCACCCACTGGTGGGTGTTGCCGAGGTAAGGGCATGATGCTGGCATCCTGGGAAAACTGCAGGAAAAAACTCAAAAGAAAGCGGTCGGGGGGAGCTTTTGGCACTGCTCTTACTACTCTTGACTAGAATCCACAATGTCAGGTTGTGGGGAGGAGAGCTTAGCCCCGACATTTCAGCCCCAAGGATGGGCCACCCATCTTCGCCCAGAGTCTGGACATTGGTTGAAAGAATTAGCTCTCCTCTGGTGGTGACAGAGCCAAACCAGGGAAGAGTGGGATCATGGTGTTGAGTGGTGAGTGACAGAGGCTGAGCACTCGGTTAACAGACTGGCACCTCTGGTACCGCAACAAGAGTAGCCTAATGCTAAGAGATGTTTGGCTTGGGAAGCACCAATGGAAGAAAACCCCGGGATTAGCTACAAATCCAAGCCTAGGCTAAAATCAAACCTAGCATTAGCTAAGCTAGCCAGGGAAACGTGCAGTCTTTCACTGAAAAGTCCTCAATCAAGGTATCAGGAACAGTGTCGGGCCACGCTTATGTCAGTGTCAGGTAGTATAGAAGTATAAGCAAAGATGCCAGTCCACAAACCAATACAAAAGTCAGTAATTCCAATGTAAAAGTCAAATAGCTGAGAGAGACAAACAGAAGAAGCGATTTTGAACAGCGCAACAGCATAACACAGGAAGTGATGTCTTTGCCACACGTCACATATACATATATATAGTTATAATTAAGAGAAACAAAGTAATCATAATCGCTTACTAAATCACAACTGTCAGACACTATAGTAAAACATAAAACATAATTATTTCATGAAGTCATAATTAAGAGATGCATTCTTATAATTATGATTTATTTCATCATAATGACATATTCATGAAAAGTTTTCTTTGTATTAGTCTATTTTCTGGCAGGAATGGACTTCCTCACCTGTCGGTCTTTGTTTGCAGTGGGAAATAAGTTAGGAGACATTAGAGGTACATTACAATTTATCAAGAGTAATCACAGCTGCTAAAACACTTCAGAACAAAAAACATCAAGGTAAGCTGCATAGACAGAAATATCTACAGAGACACTTTGACTAATTTAGATTTACAGCACTGCATTATGAATGCTCCCCAGTCCAAATGGGTACATTGTCACAGTAAATTTTTATGTGGGTCTTAAAATGTTCTTTTAAGACCACTCTTGATCAATAAAATCCATACGCTGTGCCTTGTAAAAGACAAACACTGGCAAAGAATGGCTTGCCAAAAACCACCAGTTAATATGCATAATTAACCCGTTGCTGAAATCAAAAGGTACAAAAAGTGTTGCATTCCCAGAAAGGGAGCAACCCTTCAAGCTGTAGAGATAACACATTTTACCTCCAGTAAAATATTAGCTATTTAGACTGCTTGCTAAAGAAGATGTCTTGAAAGAGCTTTGGACTTTTCTAATTTTTACAAAAAGTATATTTTTGGTCATTCATTGTCTGACCTTTTCAACACTACGTCCTTAAAGAAATAAAAGACATACTGTATGAACAATTTTGCCAAATTGAATGTCTGAAGCCAAGGCTATACAGAATTGCAACAACGAAGTGGATGATATAGAAAAACTCTTCTTATTTATATATACAGCCTGTTAAGTGTCTTTACTAGATTGTTGCTGTAGCATTTGGAAGTTTCATATTCTTGCGTTTGGTCTAGAGACATAGATCACACTGTTCCAGACTACTGTATCTGCTTAAAAGAGATTTTTCAGCCCTCTTAAAGGCTAAATACAATCCAAACCCTCAGGATGTTGCGTCAAAGGAACTGTAACTTCTGAGCAATATATGAGAACAGCTGCAGTGATTTTGCAGGAATCCTCAGTGCCCATGATTTGCAGCTTCATTGCTCAGGTATACATCCTCCAGGCATGGCACAGAAACCTGGGAACTCAGACTTCTCTCCCTGAGAGCAGCACATACAAACAATATTCAGACCTCTTCACTTTTTGTAAACTTTGCATTGTAGATTTAATCTTAAATGGATAAAATTGCCATTTTTGCCCACTAATCTACACCCAGTAACTGATTATGACAAAGTGAAAATGTTTTTAGAAATGTTTTCTCAATTTATTAAAAATCAAAAACTGAAATCTCTCATTTATAAAAGCATTTAGAGCCTTAATTCAGTACCATGTAGAAGCCGCTTTGGCAGCAATTACAGCTCTGATTCTTCTTGGGTAAGTATCTACAAGCTTTGCATACCTGGATTTAGGCAGTTTATCCCATTCTTTCTGGCAGATCCTCTCACACTCCGTCAGACAGGATGAGAAACGTCTGTGAACTGCCATCCTCAGGTGTCTCCACAGACGTTCTAAGGGGTTTGACTATGGTTGGGTCACTCAAGGACAGTCAGACACTGGTCCCAAAGACACTCCAGGGTTTACTTTGAACACTTTGAACCTGCATCATTGTTCGGATTTGTTTTCTAAATAGCAATCTATGTTTCAGTTCAACAGTCATATCCTGACATTGCTGTCATAAATGATCATGCCTCATATATTGTTGCACATGTGAATTACTGTATTTAGTCACAACAAAAAAAAGCATGCCTGAACTTGAAATAGCATGCCTGAACTTAATTTAATAAACTTTAAACTATGAAATTGTTGAAATGAAAAATTTTAAAACTTCAAAACTAGTAGTTAACAAAACAAAAGGCTGATCAAATGTATAATAGTAAATGGAAGCAAAGGTGCACATTCTAGTTCCATCCTTTGAATTTATATATACAGTATATACAAGGTTTGTGATGTTGTGTGTTATATTGTAATAATAATAATAATTATGATAATAATAATATTAATAATAATAATAATAATAATAATAATAATAAATTCTGCAAGCAGTGTTAATCAGGCCCTCGTACCATCGTACATGTTGGGGCTGCAGGTGGGTTACCAGTTAACGGCGCTGTGAACCTTGTGACGAGTGGACTATGCTAATGAGTAAGTTGTTATTTCCTGCGTGGAGTTTGTGGAGTGCCTGACGGCGGATATGACATTTTTCACCTTTTGTATTAATTCCGTTGTCGAGAATGTGGCCTCAGAGAACATGCATCACACTGCATTATGTTGTTTTGTATCAAGTTTAGAAAAGATCAGGAAACTGTAAATAAAATGATGATTGTTAAATAAGGCCTGAAAGTGGCGCTCTCACTGTGATTCAATATTGGCCTGTAGATGTCATCAGGGTAGGAATCTTTTCAAAGGTGTGAAACTTGGGAGAGATCTGATGATGTCGAATCGAGTTACAACAGTTTTTGTTTTCATGTTGAAACATTGAAATTCGCCACACTAGCATTGAAATGCTGTTCAATGAAAACTCACAATCTTCATACTAAGGCTTCATTAACGTTTTAAAGCTTTTCTGACCACATTTGAGGTAGATCTGGTCAACCCACTAGGAGAGCACATCACAGTATAAAACATATAATTTGCTGTTGCCAACAGGTGGCACTGTAACTATTACTTAATATTGGCATGTAGATGTCTTTAGGCTGGGATTTTTTTATCAAACTTGTGAAGTTTGGGGCAGATTTGACAATGTACTGTGTGTTTGAGTTACAACAACTTCCTCTTTCATGGCGAAACATCAAAATTCACCATGTCACCATGGACATGACATTCCATGAAAACTCACAATTTTTTCCATAAAGCATCATCAAGTTCTTATGGACTTTATGACCAAGTTCGAAAAAGATCTTTTCAACCTTCGAGGAGGAATACGTCACAAGAAGAAAGTTTTCAGTAGGTGGTGCTATGAGTATAGATGCATAATGGCATGCAAAATACCTTCAGGCCAGGACATATGTGAAGTTTGGGGCAGATTAGACAATGAATATTTGAGTTAATGCGGACACAAACACACCATTCAACGAAAATTGAAAAGCTTTACAATTTAGCATTGGAAAGGTCTTCAGATTGCACTGACCTCATTTGAAGATGATCTGATCAGTTCTCTAGGAGGAGTTTGTTAAAGTACAGCGCCTGTAAATGGCAAAAACTGCATCAAAATAGCACAGTCAATTCAAAATGGCTGACTTCCTGTTGGGTTTAGGTTATGGCTCCAAGGGGCTTTTTTGTACGTCTTGGGATGTAACATGTGCTTAGCGAATTCCGTACATGTAGGTGAAACGTATAGTGAGAGCTACTTTGTTGAAATTTTGTAGGGGGCCCTATCGAGTGATTTTGCCACAGCCATGCAAAACAGCCATTAAATATGCCAATTTCGACCACATCTAATGAATGTGCAAATTATTGTGAGTTTTTCAGCGTGTTTAGCCCATCAAAAATGTGATTCATTTGCACGGAGGACAAGAATAACAATAATACATTTGATTTATAAGTGCGTTACGGGACACCCAAGTTTACTTTACAAATCCAATAAGACATTCATAAAACAAGATAAAAACAACAGCAGCAACAATTAAATATATATAGAAAAAGAATATATCCATAATGTACACTTCACGAAGCACTGGGAAAGGTAATTCTACAGATGAGTTTTTAGTTTCGACTCAAAAGAAGCAACATATTCGCACTAGTTCAGACCCTGAGGAAGAGCATTCCAGAGGTTAAGGCCAGCTACACTGAAGGCCCTGTCACCCATAGCATGGAGTCTGGGGCGGTAGTGGAGAGTATGTGGGCATCAGAGGAACAGAAAGAGCGAATAGGTGTGTAGGGATGGGGAACACTGGATAGGAAGACTGGTGCCAAGCCATGGAGAGACTTGTAAACAAGGAGAAGTATTTTAAAATTAATGCGGTATTTAACTGTATAACATACACACACACACACACACACACACGTATATATTATATATATATATATATATATATACTGTAGCTGTCAATGTTTTTTATGATATTTATTTATTCTTCATCCTCATTTCATTTTCTCATTTTGCTTTTTCTCTCCTCAATTCGTGAAGAAAAATATGACACGATTAGCTCAGGAAAGGTATTGATCATCAGAAATTCAAATTCTCAATATATGTTGTGTCAGCTCTCTCTTTCCTCACTGGAGAAAAAAAAATCAGTAAATTGCCTTACAAAGCTCAGTCTCTTTGATTGGCATTGCTGTATGTGCTGCAAAATAGAACCATATGCTATGTTTTTTTTCTGTGTTGCACTTCAATAACAGCCCACAATTACACAAAACATGGTGGTGTTTAGGCATTCAAGTGAAATTCAGTGCAGGTTGAACACTTCAACTTATTTTTTTTGTTTTTTTTAATTTCAGCTGCATATGTCTGCATTTAAGTTAAGAAGCTGTAAAGGAATTTTGATGTCATGCCACAAAGGGCCATTTCTCCCCCTACACTGAGCACATCCACCTACTTAGGTACCCTTTTAAAAACTTTGAAGATCTGTGGCCAGCCAAAAAAGAGAAAGTGAGAAAAAGACTGCCATAACACTACATGTCAGATTCAAGGCCAATCTGATCAGATTTTAATTGTCTAATCACACAAGCTGCAGCTCATGACAGTGCGCTCATCAGAAAACAGGCAAAGTGTGAAACTCAACTTGTCTTTAAAATGTAAAAGCGAGCTAATATCAGCTGATTGCTGCTCCTGGCAGGCAAGCAGGCGGGCAGAGGAGGGAAGGCAGCAGTGACATGCCAGTGTTGTTCCAAATGAGCAAAGGACGAGGGATGGGAAAAAAGATGGGAGTAAAAAGGAAACGGTGGACTTTTGAAATGGAAATCCAGTCAAGCCTGACTCCCCTTGGTCTCTGGTCACTATTTAAAGTGATAGCAGCCGGCAGTTTACTGTAATGCCGAAGACACCTCTTTCTGCTTGGTATTGATGGGGACCACAATGGTGCTTTAATAGGGTGAAAGTAAAAAGGGAGCAAATGGTTAGTTGTTTCCTCGATGACCCCCATTTTGAGTAGTGAAACATAGTTACAAAGGTAAAGGAAAGGAAACAAGACAGGAATAAAAATGTCTGGCAGTAAGAGGTGAGATGAATCATGAATGAAGGCATCCACTACACAGTCACCACCCTGGGACATCCTCGAACAATTCCACAGCTGCTGGCTAACACCTAAAAATTTCATTATCACAATAGTTCAGCACAAAGTGTGGGATGTCAAGCCTCCACATGCAGGATACCAGTTTCTGTGACATTTTGGTAAAAGAGGAGAAGGGGAAAGAGAAAAACAAGGATCTTGAATATTTCCAGAGTAGTTTATTACAAAGAGTTATCATATGGGCACAATGAGTTCCAGATAAGAGTTTCCTCTTACACAGACCTATTCATAAAGTAGGTGAGAGCAACTTTAAGTGAAAAATTCACATACTTTACATAAGCGATGTGCACAACTACACAACAATCAATGCAAGAGTATTCCTCAAGGCCTTGTATAGCAAATGGGTCATCAAAAATGTGTGACACAGCTGCAGCATCATTGATTTCAGGTCAGGTTGCTAAATGAAAAATACTGCTATTGATGGATGAGTCAGTTCCAGAGTACACAAATGAACAGGAGCATTAGCAAAATGAGAGAGTATTCTTCATCTTGCGATCTTGATCTCTTCAAAGTTTAACATCCTCTTTCAAAGCTCTCTTTTTGCACTAAAACAGTCAAATTTCTCCACAGTCGCCATTTTTATGCTAAGATAAATGCTAAGATGAAAGTCAGAGTAAATCTGTGGATGACATTGCACTTCATAAATGCACAAACTAACTAAACTTAATTGATATCAATATAATTGCCAGCAATGTGTGGGCTTGTACTATACATTGTGACTTAACTGAATGTTCAAGATGTATTTTGCTGTAAAGCCTGAAAGTCTGGCCACTGAGCATAGGTACCAAGTATATTGTCACATTATTATAAAGACAATACCAAAAGCCACCTTGGTAAATTAGATGCTATAATAAATGAATATATCGACAGAATGTGATTTTTTTTAAAAGCTAAATGTCTTGTCTTAATATCTTTCAGAGATATTTGCCAAGTTTTAAAGTAAACTGCCTGCACCAATGGTTTGTAATTTGATCTTATAGTGAATGAAGTGACCCAACATAAGCCAGCAGTGTATGACACTAAAGCCTTTTGTTTTCTCTGTACGTAAAGCCTACACCAGTGGCATTAAGATGTGCGACACTTGTTGACATTTCAGGATAGGCTACTGTTCGTTTCCCCTGTGGCGTCAACACGTCAACGCTCCAGAAAAACAGTGATTTTAATCACATTTGCTCCTCAGAGCTACTGTACGCACATTTCATGGGTGCTATTGGCATCTAATAATGCATGTGAAATGCCAAGGTCCTCTGTGACATGGCCTGGGTGTGTTGCCCTTTAGGAGTCCCCTGGACTAGCCCCTTGCTTTTCACAGGTATAGGAGCTGGCTTTAGTACCTAAATGCACTGTGCTGCATTCTTACACTTTTTACAAAGTTAGGACAGAGAAATCCATTAGTGTACTTAATGGTTTCTCCTAAATTGGCCAGTTAAGTCTTAGATTTAAACATGCTTTTCTCAAATCCTGACAAGACCGAGGAAGACCGAGACAAAATCTATTGATGATTTAAATGTACTGGTGATTACTTTCAGTAGCCTGGATGTTACACGAGTATGATTTTGACAAAAAGTTTGACATTTTAATCATCAAG